>NW_027462201.1:0-39935 GCF_050947455.1 Rhinoderma darwinii
TTTTACTGCCAGCCGCGAAAGCGAAAATAACCAAGATCGAGCGTCTAGGATTTACTTGTCAATAACTCGCCTGGGAAACATCCAGAGAAGTCAAACACAGTGCTCCTATACTAATTGCCAGGCGCTGAGACGAATGCCGCCAAGATCGAGCGTCTAGGACTTACGGTTCAAGAATTAGCTTTAGAAACATTTGCCTTAGGAACATGCAGAGAAGTCCAAGATAGTGTTTTTTAGACTGGCTGCCACGAGCTGAATCGAATGCAGCCAAGAGCGAGCGTCTAGGACTTACGGTTCAGGAGTTATTCACAGAAACATGGTTCTGAACATGCTGCCAATTGCTCGCCTGGGAAACATGCAGAGAAGTCCAAGATAGTGTTTTTTAGACTGGCTGCCACGAGCTGAATCGAATGCAGCCAAGAGCGAGCCGTCTAGGACTTACGGTTCAGGAGTTATTCACAGAAACATGGTTCTGAACATGCTGCCAATTTCTCGCCTGGGAAACATGCAGAGAAGTCCAAGATAGTGTTTTTTAGACTGGCTGCCACGAGCTGAATCGAATGCAGCCAAGAGCGAGCGTCTAGGACTTACGGTTCAGGAGTTATTCACAGAAACATGGTTCTTTTACTGCCAGCCGCGAAAGCGAAAATAACCAAGATCGAGCGTCTAGGATTTACTTGTCAATAACTCGCCTGGGAAACATCCAGAGAAGTCAAACACAGTGCTCCTATACTAATTGCCAGGCGCTGAGACGAATGCCGCCAAGATCGAGCGTCTAGGACTTACGGTTCAGGAGTTATTCACAGAAACATGGTTCTGAACATGCTGCCAATTGCTCGCCTGGGAAACATGCAGAGAAGTCCAAGATAGTGTTTTTTAGACTGGCTGCCACGAGCTGAATCGAATGCAGCCAAGAGCGAGCGTCTAGGACTTACGGTTCAGGAGTTATTCACAGAAACATGGTTCTGAACATGCTGCCAATTTCTCGCCTGGGAAACATGCAGAGAAGTCCAAGATAGTGTTTTTTAGACTGGCTGCCACGAGCTGAATCGAATGCAGCCAAGAGCGAGCGTCTAGGACTTACGGTTCAGGAGTTATTCACAGAAACATGGTTCTTTTACTGCCAGCCGCGAAAGCGAAAATAACCAAGATCGAGCGTCCTAGGATTTACTTGTCAATAACTCGCCTGGGAAAACATCCAGAGAAGTCAAACACAGTGCTCCTATACTAATTGCCAGGCGCTGAGACGAATGCCGCCAAGATCGAGCGTCTAGGACTTACGGTTCAGGAGTTATTCACAGAAACATGGTTCTGAACATGCTGCCAATTTCTCGCCTGGGAAACATGCAGAGAAGTCCAAGATAGTGTTTTTTAGACTGGCTGCCACGAGCTGAATCGAATGCAGCCAAGAGCGAGCGTCTAGGACTTACGGTTCAGGAGTTATTCACAGAAACATGGTTCTGAACATGCTGCCAATTTCTCGCCTGGGAAACATGCAGAGAAGTCCAAGATAGTGTTTTTTAGACTGGCTGCCACGAGCTGAATCGAATGCAGCCAAGAGCGAGCGTCTAGGACTTACGGTTCAGGAGTTATTCACAGAAACATGGTTCTTTTACTGCCAGCCGCGAAAGCGAAAATAACCAAGATCGAGCGTCTAGGATTTACTTGTCAATAACTCGCCTGGGAAACATCCAGAGAAGTCAAACACAGTGCTCCTATACTAATTGCCAGGCGCTGAGACGAATGCCGCCAAGATCGAGCGTCTAGGACTTACGGTTCAGGAGTTATTCACAGAAACATGGTTCTGAACATGCTGCCAATTTCTCGCCTGGGAAACATGCAGAGAAGTCCAAGATAGTGTTTTTTAGACTGGCTGCCACGAGCTGAATCGAATGCAGCCAAGAGCGAGCGTCTAGGACTTACGGTTTAGGAGTTATTCACAGAAACATGGTTCTGAACATGCTGCCAATTGCTCGCCTGGGAAACATGCAGAGAAGTCCAAGATAGTGTTTTTTAGACTGGCTGCCACGAGCTGAATCGAATGCAGCCAAGAGCGAGCGTCTAGGACTTACGGTTCAGGAGTTATTCACAGAACATGGTTCTGAACATGCTGCCAATTTCTCGCCTGGGAAACATGCAGAGAAGTCCAAGATAGTGTTTTTTAGACTGGCTGCCACGAGCTGAATCGAATGCAGCCAAGAGCGAGCGTCTAGGACTTACGGTTCAGGAGTTATTCACAGAAACATGGTTCTGAACATGCTGCCAATTTCTCGCCTGGGAAACATGCAGAGAAGTCCAAGATAGTGTTTTTTAGACTGGCTGCCACGAGCTGAATCGAATGCAGCCAAGAGCGAGCGTCTAGGACTTACGGTTCAGGAGTTATTCACAGAAACATGGTTCTGAACATGCTGCCAATTGCTCGCCTGGGAAACATGCAGAGAAGTCCAAGATAGTGTTTTTTAGACTGGCTGCCACGAGCTGAATCGAATGCAGCCAAGAGCGAGCGTCTAGGACTTACGGTTCAGGAGTTATTCACAGAAACATGGTTCTTTTACTGCCAGCCGCGAAAGCGAAAAATAACCAAGATCGAGCGTCTAGGATTTACTTGTCATAACTCACCTGGGAAACATCCAGAGAAGTCAAACACAGTGCTCCTATACTAATTGCCAGGCGCTGAGACGAATGCCGCCAAGATCTAGCGTCTAGGACTTACGGTTCAAGAATTAGCTTTAGAAACATTTGCCTTAGGAACATGCAGAGAAGTCAAGATAGTGTTTTTTAGACTGGCTGCCACGAGCTGAATCGAATGCAGCCAAGAGCGAGCGTCTAGGACTTACGGTTCAGGGAGTTATTCACAGAAACATGGTTCTGAACATGCTGCCAATTGCTCGCCTGGGAAACATGCAGAGAAGTCCAAGATAGTGTTTTTTAGACTGGCTGCCACGAGCTGAATCGAATGCAGCCAAGAGCGAGCGTCTAGGACTTACGGTTCAGGAGTTATTCACAGAAACATGGTTCTGAACATTGCTGCCAATTTCTCGCCTGGGAAACATGCAGAGAAGTCCAAGATAGTGTTTTTTAGACTGGCTGCCACGAGCTGAATCGAATGCAGCCAAGAGCGAGCGTCTAGGACTTACGGTTCAGGAGTTATTCACAGAAACATGGTTCTTTTACTGCCAGCCGCGAAAGCGAAAATAACCAAGATCGAGCGTCTAGGATTTACTTGTCAATAACTCGCCTGGGAAACATCCAGAGAAGTCAAACACAGTGCTCCTATACTAATTGCCAGGCGCTGAGACGAATGCCGCCAAGATCGAGCGTCTAGGACTTACGGTTCAGGAGTTATTCACAGAAACATGGTTCTGAACATGCTGCCAATTGCTCGCCTGGGAAACATGCAGAGAAGTCCAAGATAGTGTTTTTTAGACTGGCTGCCACGAGCTGAATCGAATGCAGCCAAGAGCGAGCGTCTAGGACTTACGGTTCAGGAGTTATTCACAGAAACATGGTTCTGAACATGCTGCCAATTTCTCGCCTGGGAAACATGCAGAGAAGTCCAAGATAGTGTTTTTTAGACTGGCTGCCACGAGCTGAATCGAATGCAGCCAAGAGCGAGCGTCTAGGACTTACGGTTCAGGAGTTATTCACAGAAACATGGTTCTTTTACTGCCAGCCGCGAAAGCGAAAATAACCAAGATCGAGCGTCTAGGATTTACTTGTCAATAACTCGCCTGGGAAACATCCAGAGAAGTCAAACACAGTGCTCCTATACTAATTGCCAGGCGCTGAGACGAATGCCGCCAAGATCGAGCGTCTAGGACTTACGGTTCAGGAGTTATTCACAGAAACATGGTTCTGAACATGCTGCCAATTTCTCGCCTGGGAAACATGCAGAGAAGTCCAAGATAGTGTTTTTTAGACTGGCTGCCACGAGCTGAATCGAATGCAGCCAAGAGCGAGCGTCTAGGACTTACGGTTCAGGAGTTATTCACAGAAACATGGTTCTGAACATGCTGCCAATTTCTCGCCTGGGAAACATGCAGAGAAGTCCAAGATAGTGTTTTTTAGACTGGCTGCCACGAGCTGAATCGAATGCAGCCAAGAGCGAGCGTCTAGGACTTACGGTTCAGGAGTTATTCACAGAAACATGGTTCTTTTACTGCCAGCCGCGAAAGCGAAAATAACCAAGATCGAGCGTCTAGGATTTACTTGTCAATAACTCGCCTGGGAAACATCCAGAGAAGTCAAACACAGTGCTCCTATACTAATTGCCAGGCGCTGAGACGAATGCCGCCAAGATCGAGCGTCTAGGACTTACGGTTCAGGAGTTATTCACAGAAACATGGTTCTGAACATGCTGCCAATTTCTCGCCTGGGAAACATGCAGAGAAGTCCAAGATAGTGTTTTTTAGACTGGCTGCCACGAGCTGAATCGAATGCAGCCAAGAGCGAGCGTCTAGGACTTACGGTTTAGGAGTTATTCACAGAAACATGGTTCTGAACATGCTGCCAATTGCTCGCCTGGGAAACATGCAGAGAAGTCCAAGATAGTGTTTTTTAGACTGGCTGCCACGAGCTGAATCGAATGCAGCCAAGAGCGAGCGTCTAGGACTTACGGTTCAGGAGTTATTCACAGAAACATGGTTCTGAACATGCTGCCAATTTCTCGCCTGGGAAACATGCAGAGAAGTCCAAGATAGTGTTTTTTAGGACTGGCTGCCACGAGCTGAATCGAATGCAGCCAAGAGCGAGCGTCTAGGACTTACGGTTCAGGAGTTATTCACAGAAACATGGTTTCTGAACATGCTGCCAATTGCTCGACTGGGAAACATGCAGAGAAGTCCAAGATAGTGTTTTTTAGACTGGCTGCCACGAGCTGAATCGAATGCAGCCAAGAGCGAGCGTCTAGGACTTACGGTTCAGGAGTTATTCACAGAAACATGGTTCTGAACATGCTGCCAATTGCTCGCCTGGGAAACATGCAGAGAAGTCCAAGATAGTGTTTTTTAGACTGGCTGCCACGAGCTGAATCGAATGCAGCCAAGAGCGAGCGTCTAGGACTTACGGTTCAGGAGTTATTCACAGAAACATGGTTCTTTTACTGCCAGGCCGCGAAAGCGAAAATAACCAAGATCGAGCGTCTAGGGATTTACTTGTCAATAACTCGCCTGGGAAACATCCAGAGAAGTCAAACACAGTGCTCCTATACTAATTGCCAGGCGCTGAGACGAATGCCGCCAAGATCGAGCGTCTAGGACTTACGGTTCAAGAATTAGCTTTAGAAACATTTGCCTTAGGAACATGCAGAGAAGTCCAAGATAGTGTTTTTTAGACTGGCTGCCACGAGCTGAATCGAATGCAGCCAAGAGCGAGCGTCTAGGACTTACGGTTCAGGAGTTATTCACAGAAACATGGTTCTGAACATGCTGCCAATTGCTCGCCTGGGAAACATGCAGAGAAGTCCAAGATAGTGTTTTTTAGACTGGCTGCCACGAGCTGAATCGAATGCAGCCAAGAGCGAGCGTCTAGGACTTACGGTTCAGGAGTTATTCACAGAAACATGGTTCTGAACATGCTGCCAATTTCTCGCCTGGGAAACATGCAGAGAAGTCCAAGATAGTGTTTTTTAGACTGGCTGCCACGAGCTGAAATCGAATGCAGCCAAGAGCGAGCGTCCTAGGACTTACGGTTCAGGAGTTATTCACAGAAACATGGTTCTTTTACTGCCAGCCGCGAAAGCGAAAATAACCAAGATCGAGCGTCTAGGATTTACTTGTCAATAACTCGCCTGGGAAACATCCAGAGAAGTCAAACACAGTGCTCCTATACTAATTGCCAGGCGCTGAGACGAATGCCGCCAAGATCGAGCGTCTAGGACCTTACGGTTCAGGAGTTATTCACAGAAACATGGTTCTGAACATGCTGCCAATTGCTCGCCTGGGAAAACATGCAGAGAAGTCCAAGATAGTGTTTTTTAGACTGGCTGCCACGAGCTGAATCGAATGCAGCCAAGAGCGAGCGTCTAGGACTTACGGTTCAGGAGTTATTCACAGAAACATGGTTCTGAAACATGCTGCCAATTTCTCGCCTGGGAAACATGCAGAGAAGTCCAAGATAGTGTTTTTTTAGACTGGCTGCCACGAGCTGAATCGAATGCAGCCAAGAGCGAGCGTCTAGGACTTACGGTTCAGGAGTTATTCACAGAAACATGGTTCTTTTACTGCCAGCCGCGAAAGCGAAAATAACCAAGATCGAGCGTCTAGGATTTACTTGTCAATAACTCGCCTGGGAAACATCCAGAGAAGTCAAACACAGTGCTCCTATACTAATTGCCAGGCGCTAAGACGAATGCCGCCAAGATCGAGCGTCTAGGACTTACGGTTCAGGAGTTATTCACAGAAACATGGTTCTGAACATGCTGCCAATTTCTCGCCTGGGAAACATGCAGAGAAGTCCCAAGATAGTGTTTTTTAGACTGGCTGCCACGAGCTGAATCGAATGCAGCCAAGAGCGAGCGTCTAGGACTTACGGTTCAGGAGTTATTCACAGAAACATGGTTCTGAACATGCTGCCAATTTCTCGCCTGGGAAACATGCAGAGAAGTCCAAGATAGTGGTTTTTTAGACTGGCTGCCACGAGCTGAATCGAATGCAGCCAAGAGCGAGCGTCTAGGACTTTACGGTTCAGGAGTTATTCACAGAAACATGGTTCTTTTACTGCCAGCCGCGAAAGCGAAAATAACCAAGATCGAGCGTCTAGGGATTTACTTGTCAATAACTCGCCTGGGAAACATCCAGAGAAGTCAAACACAGTGCTCCTATACTAATTGCCAGGCGCTGAGACGAATGCCGCCAAGATCGAGCGTCTAGGACTTACGGTTCAGGAGTTATTCACAGAAACATGGTTCTGAACATGCTGCCAATTTCTCGCCTGGGAAACATGCAGAGAAGTCCAAGATAGTGTTTTTTAGACTGGCTGCCACGAGCTGAATCGAATGCAGCCAAGAGCGAGCGTCTAGGACTTACGGTTTAGGAGTTATTCACAGAAACATGGTTCTGAACATGCTGCCAATTGCTCGCCTGGGAAAACATGCAGAGAAGTCCAAGATAGTGTTTTTTTAGACTGGCTGCCACGAGCTGAATCGAATGCAGCCAAGAGCGAGCGTCTAGGACTTACGGTTCAGGAGTTATTCACAGAAACATGGTTCTGAACATGCTGCCAATTTCTCGCCTGGGAACATGCAGAGAAGTCCAAGATAGTGTTTTTTAGACTGGCTGCCACGAGCTGAATCGAATGCAGCCAAGAGCGAGCGTCTAGGACTTACGGTTCAGGAGTTATTCACAGAAACATGGTTCTGAACATGCTGCCAATTGCTCGCCTGGGAAACATGCAGAGAAGTCCAAGATATTGTTTTTTAGACTGGCTGCCACGAGCTGAATCGAATGCAGCCAAGAGCGAGCGTCTAGGACTTACGGTTCAGGAGTTATTCACAGAAACATGGTTCTGAACATGCTGCCAATTTCTCGCCTGGGAAACATGCAGAGAAGTCCAAGATAGTGTTTTTTAGACTGGCTGCCACGAGCTGAATCGAATGCAGCCAAGAGCGAGCGTCTAGGACTTACGGTTCAGGAGTTATTCACAGAAACATGGTTCTTTTACTGCCAGCCGCGAAAGCGAAAATAACCAAGATCGAGCGTCTAGGATTTACTTGTCAATAACTCGCCTGGAAACATCCAGAGAAGTCAAACACAGTGCTCCTATACTAATTGCCAGGCGCTGAGACGAATGCCGCCAAGATCGAGCGTCTAGGACTTACGGTTCAAGAATTAGCTTTAGAAACATTTGCCTTAGGAACATGCAGAGAAGTCCAAGATAGTGTTTTTTAGACTGGCTGCCACGAGCTGAATCGAATGCAGCCAAGAGCGAGCGTCTAGGACTACGGTTCAGGAGTTATTCACAGAAACATGGTTCTGAACATGCTGCCAATTGCTCGCCTGGGAAACATGCAGAGAAGTCCAAGATAGTGTTTTTTAGACTGGCTGCCACGAGCTGATCGAATGCAGCCAAGAGCGAGCGTCTAGGACTTACGGTTCAGGAGTTATTCACAGAAACATGGTTCTTTTACTGCCAGCCGCGAAAGCGAAAATAACCAAGATCGAGCGTCTAGGATTTACTTGTCAATAACTCGCCTGGGAAACATCCAGAGAAGTCAAACACAGTGCTCCTATACTAATTGCCAGGCGCTGAGACGAATGCCGCCAAGATCGAGCGTCTAGGACTTACGGTTCAAGAATTAGCTTTAGAAACATTTGCCTTAGGAACATGCAGAGAAGTCCAAGATAGTGTTTTTTAGACTGGCTGCCACGAGCTGAATCGAATGCAGCCAAGAGCGAGCGTCTGTGACTTACGGTTCAGGAGTTATTCACAGAAAACATGGTTCTGAACATGCTGCCAATTGCTCGCCTGGGAAACATGCAGAGAAGTCCAAGATAGTGTTTTTTAGACTGGCTGCCACGAGCTGAATCGAATGCAGCCAAGAGCGAGCGTCTAGGACTTACGGTTCAGGAGTTATTCACAGAAACATGGTTCTGAACATGCTGCCAATTGCTCGCCTGGGAAACATGCAGAGAAGTCCAAGATAGTGTTTCTTAGACTGGCTGCCACGAGCTGAATCGAATGCAGCCAAGAGCGAGCGTCTAGGACTTACGGTTCAGGAGTTATTCACAGAAACATGGTTCTTTTACTGCCAGCCGCGAAAGCGAAAAATAACCAAGATCGAGCGTCTAGGATTTACTTGTCAATAACTCGCCTGGGAAACATCCAGAGAAGTCAAACACAGTGCTCCTATACTAATTGCCAGGCGCTGAGACGAATGCCGCCAAGATCGAGCGTCTAGGACTTACGGTTCAGGAGTTATTCACAGAAAACATGGTTCTGAACATGCTGCCAATTTCTCGCCTGGGAAACATGCAGAGAAGTCCAAGATAGTGTTTTTTAGACTGGCTGCCACGAGCTGAATCGAATGCAGCCAAGAGCGAGCGTCTAGGACTTACGGTTCAGGAGTTATTCACAGAAAACATGGTTTCTTTTACTGCCAGCCGCGAAAAGCGAAAATAACCAAGATCGAGCGTCTAGGATTTACTTGTCAATAACTCGCCTGGGAAACATCCAGAGAAGTCAAACACAGTGCTCCTATACTAATTGGCCAGGCGCTGAGACGAATGCCGCCAAGATCGAGCGTCTAGGACTTACGGTTCAGGAGTTATTCACAGAAACATGGTTCTGAACATGCTGCCAATTTCTCGCCTGGGAAACATGCAGAGAAGTCCAAGATAGTGTTTTTTAGACTGGCTGCCACGAGCTGAATCGAATGCAGCCAAGAGCGAGGCGTCTAGGACTTACGGTTCAGGAGTTATTCACAGAAACATGGTTCTGAACATGCTGCCAATTGCTCGCCTGGGAAACATGCAGAGAAGTCCAAGATAGTGTTTTTTAGACTGGCTGCCACGAGCTGAATCGAATGCAGCCCAAGAGCGAGCGTCTAGGACTTACGGTTCAGGAGTTATTCACAGAAACATGGTTCTGAACATGCTGCCAATTTCTCGCCTGGGAAACATGCAGAGAAGTCCAAGATAGTGTTTTTAGACTGGCTGCCACGAGCTGAATCGAATGCAGCCAAGAGCGAGCGTCTAGGACTTACGGTTCAGGAGTTATTCACAGAAACATGGTTCTGAACATGCTGCCAATTTCTCGCCTGGGAAACATGCAGAGAAGTCCAAGATAGTGTTTTTTAGACTGGCTGCCACGAGCTGAAATCGAATGCAGCCAAGAGCGAGCGTCTAGGACTTACGGTTCAGGAGTTATTCACAGAAACATGGTTCTTTTACTGCCAGCCGCGAAAGCGAAAATAACCAAGATCGAGCGTCTAGGATTTACTTGTCAATAACTCGCCTGGGAAACATCCAGAGAAGTCAAACACAGTGCTCCTATACTAATTGCCAGGCGCTGAGACGAATGCCGCCAAGATCGAGCGTCTAGGACTTACGGTTCAAGAATTAGCTTTAGAAACATTTGCCTTAGGAACATGCAGAGAAGTCCAAGATAGTGTTTTTTAGACTGGCTGCCACGAGCTGAATCGAATGCAGCCAAGAGCGAGCGTCTGTGACTTACGGTTCAGGAGTTATTCACAGAAACATGGTTCTGAACATGCTGCCAATTGCTCGCCTGGGAAACATGCAGAGAAGTCCAAAGATAGTGTTTTTTTAGACTGGCTGCCACGAGCTGAATCGAATGCAGCCAAGAGCGAGCGTCTAGGACTTACGGTTCAGGAGTTATTCACAGAAACATGGTTCTTTTACTGCCAGCCGCGAAAGCGAAAATAACCAAGATCGAGCGTCTAGGATTTACTTGTCAATAACTCGCCTGGGAAACATCCAGAGAAGTCAAACACAGTGCTCCTATACTAATTGCCAGGCGCTGAGACGAATGCGCCAAGATCGAGCGTCTAGGACTTACGGTTCAGGAGTTATTCACAGAAACATGGTTCTGAACATGCTGCCAATTTCTCGCCTGGGAAACATGCAGAGAAGTCCAAGATAGTGTTTTTTAGACTGGCTGCCACGAGCTGAATCGAATGCAGCCAAGAGCGAGCGTCTAGGACTTACGGTTCAGGAGTTATTCACAGAAACATGGTTCTTTTACTGCCAGCCGCGAAAGCGAAAATAACCAAGATCGAGCGTCTAGGATTTACTTGTCAATAACTCGCCTGGGAAACATCCAGAGAAGTCAAACACAGTGCTCCTATACTAATTGCCAGGCGCTGAGACGAATGCCGCCAAGATCGAGCGTCTAGGACTTACGGTTCAGGAGTTATTCACAGAAACATGGTTCTGAACATGCTGCCAATTTCTCGCCTGGGAAACATGCAGAGAAGTCCAAGATAGTGTTTTTTAGACTGGCTGCCACGAGCTGAATCGAATGCAGCCAAGAGCGAGCGTCTAGGACTTACGGTTCAGGAGTTATTCACAGAAACATGGTTCTTTTACTGCCAGCGCGAAAGCGAAAATAACCAAGATCGAGCGTCTAGGATTTACTTGTCAATAACTCGCCTGGGAAACATCCAGAGAAGTCAAACACAGTGCTCCTATACTAATTGCCAGGCGCTGAGACGAATGCCGCCAAGATCGAGCGTCTAGGACTTACGGTTCAGGAGTTATTCACAGAAACATGGTTCTGAACATGCTGCCAATTTCTCGCCTGGGAAACATGCAGAGAAGTCCAAGATAGTGTTTTTTAGACTGGCTGCCACGAGCTGAATCGAATGCAGCCAAGAGCGAGCGTCTAGGACTTACGGTTCAGGAGTTATTCACAGAAACATGGTTCTGAACCATGCTGCCAATTGCTCGCCTGGGAAACATGCAGAGAAGTCCAAGATAGTGTTTTTTAGACTGGCTGCCACGAGCTGAATCGAATGCAGCCCAAGAGCGAGCGTCTAGGACTTACGGTTCAGGAGTTATTCACAGAAACATGGTTCTGAACATGCTGCCAATTTCTCGCCTGGGAAACATGCAGAGAAGTCCAAGATAGTGTTTTTTAGACTGGCTGCCACGAGCTGAATCGAATGCAGCCAAGAGCGAGCGTCTAGGACTTACGGTTCAAGGAGTTATTCACAGAAACATGGTTCTGAACATGCTGCCAATTTCTCGCCTGGGAAACATGCAGAGAAGTCCAAGATAGTGTTTTTTAGACTGGCTGCCACGAGCTGAATCGAATGCAGCCAAGAGCGAGCGTCTAGGACTTACGGTTCAGGGAGTTATTCACAGAAACATGGTTCTTTACTGCCAGCCGCGAAAGCGAAAATAACCAAGATCGAGCGTCTAGGATTTACTTGTCAATAACTCGCCTGGGAAACATCCAGAGAAGTCAAACACAGTGCTCCTATACTAATTGCCAGGCGCTGAGACGAATGCCGCCAAGATCGAGCGTCTAGGACTTACGGTTCAAGAATTAGCTTTAGAAACATTTGCCTTAGGAACATGCAGAGAAGTCCAAGATAGTGTTTTTTAGACTGGCTGCCACGAGCTGAATCGAAATGCAGCCAAGAGCGAGCGTCTGTGACTTACGGTTCAGGAGTTATTCACAGAAACATGGTTCTGAACATGCTGCCAATTGCTCGCCTGGGAAACATGCAGAGAAGTCCAAGATAGTGTTTTTAGACTGGCTGCCACGAGCTGAATCGAATGCAGCCAAGAGCGAGCGTCTAGGACTTACGGTTCAGGAGTTATTCACAGAAACATGGTTCTGAACATGCTGCCAATTGCTCGCCTGGAAACATGCAGAGAAGTCCAAGATAGTGTTTTTTAGACTGGCTGCCACGAGCTGAATCGAATGCAGCCAAGAGCGAGCGTCTAGGACTTACGGTTCAGGAGTTATTCACAGAAACATGGTTCTGAACATGCTGCCAATTGCTCGCCTGGGAAACATTGCAGAGAAGTCCAAGATAGTGTTTTTTAGACTGGCTGCCACGAGCTGAATCGAATGCAGCCAAGAGCGAGCGTCTAGGACTTACGGTTCAGGAGTTATTCACAGAAACATGGTTCTGAACATGCTGCCATTTCTCGCCTGGGAAACATGCAGAGAAGTCCAAGATAGTGTTTTTTAGACTGGCTGCCACGAGCTGAATCGAATGCAGCCAAGAGCGAGCGTCTAGGACTTACGGTTCAGGAGTTATTCACAGAAACATGGTTCTTTTACTGCCAGCCGCGAAAGCGAAAATAACCAAGATCGAGCGTCTAGGATTTACTTGTCAATAACTCGCCTGGGAAACATCCAGAGAAGTCAAACACAGTGCTCCTATACTAATTGCCAGGCGCTGAGACGAATGCCGCCAAGATCGAGCGTCTAGGACTTACGGTTCAGGAGTTATTCACAGAAACATGGTTCTGAACATGCTGCCAATTTCTCGCCTGGGAAACATGCAGAGAAGTCCAAGATAGTGTTTTTAGACTGGCTGCCACGAGCTGAATCGAATGCAGCCAAGAGCGAGCGTCTAGGACTTACGGTTCAGGGAGTTATTCACAGAAACATGGTTCTGAACATGCTGCCAATTGCTCGCCTGGAAACATGCAGAGAAGTCCAAGATAGTGTTTT
The DNA here is from genome assembly GCF_050947455.1 of Rhinoderma darwinii. NCBI lineage: Eukaryota > Metazoa > Chordata > Amphibia > Anura > Rhinodermatidae > Rhinoderma > Rhinoderma darwinii. The sequence goes on from NW_027462201.1 coordinate 13,147, forward strand.
TTAGACTGGCTGCCACGAGCTGAATCGAATGCAGCCAAGAGCGAGGCGTCTAGGACTTACGGTTCAGGAGTTATTCACAGAAACATGGTTCTGAACATGCTGCCAATTTCTCGCCTGGGAAACATGCAGAGAAGTCCAAGATAGTGTTTTTTAGACTGGCTGCCACGAGCTGAATCGAATGCAGCCAAGAGCGAGCGTCTAGGACTTACGGTTCAGGAGTTATTCACGAAACATGGTTCTGAAACATGCTGCCAATTGCTCGCCTGGGAAAACCATGCAGAGAAGTCCAAGATAGTGTTTTTTAGACTGGCTTGCCACGAGCTGAATCGAATGCAGCCAAGAGCGAGCGTCTAGGACTTACGGTTCAGGAGTTATTCACAGAAACATGGTTCTGAACATGCTGCCAATTGCTCGCCTGGGAAACATGCAGAGAAGTCCAAGATAGTGTTTTTTAGACTGGCTGCCACGAGCTGAATCGAATGCAGCCAAGAGCGAGCGTCTAGGACTTACGGTTCAGGAGTTATTCACAGAAACATGGTTCTGAACATGCTGCCAATTTCTCGCCTGGGAAACATGCAGAGAAGTCCAAGATAGTGTTTTTTAGACTGGCTGCCACGAGCCTGAATCGAATGCAGCCAAGAGCGAGCGTCTAGGACTTACGGTTCAGGAGTTATTCACAGAAACATGGTTCTTTTACTGCCAGCCGCGAAAGCGAAAATAACCAAGATCGAGCCGTCTAGGATTTACTTGTCAATAACTCGCCTGGGAAACATCCAGAGAAGTCAAACACAGTGCTCCTATACTAATTGCCAGGCGCTGAGACGAAATGCCGCCAAGATCGAGCGTCTAGGACTTACGGTTCAGGAGTTATTCACAGAAACATGGTTCTGAACATGCTGCCAATTTCTCGCCTGGAAACATGCAGAGAAGTCCAAGATAGTGTTTTTTAGACTGGCTGCCACGAGCTGAATCGAATGCAGCCAAGAGCGAGCGTCTAGGACTTACGGTTCAGGAGTTATTCACAGAAACATGGTTCTGAACATGCTGCCAATTGCTCGCCCTGGGAAACATGCAGAGAAGTCCAAGATAGTGTTTTTTAGACTGGCTGCCACGAGCTGAATCGAATGCAGCCAAGAGCGAGCGTCTAGGACTTACGGTTCAGGAGTTATTCACAGAAACATGGTTCTGAACATGCTGCCAATTGCTCGCCTGGGAAACATGCAGAGAAGTCCAAGATAGTGTTTTTTAGACTGGCTGCCACGAGCTGAATCGAATGCAGCCAAGAGCGAGCCGTCTAGGACTTACGGTTCAGGAGTTATTCACAGAAACATGGTTCTTTTACTGCCAGCCGCGAAAGCGAAAATAACCAAGATCGAGCGTCTAGGATTTACTTGTCAATAACTCGCCTGGGAAACATCCAGAGAAGTCAAACACAGTGCTCCTATACTAATTGCCAGGCGCTGAGACGAATGCCGCCAAGATCGAGCGTCTAGGACTTACGGTTCAAGAATTAGCTTTAGAAACATTTGCCTTAGGAACATGCAGAGAAGTCCAAGATAGTGTTTTTTAGACTGGCTGCCACGAGCTGAATCGAATGCAGCCAAGAGCGAGCGTCTTAGGACTTACGGTTCAGGAGTTATTCACAGAAAACATGGTTCTGAACATGCTGCCAATTTCTCGCCTGGGAAACATGCAGAGAAGTCCAAGATAGTGTTTTTTTAGACTGGCTGCCACGAGCTGAATCGAATGCAGCCAAGAGCGAGGCGTCTAGGACTTAGGTTCAGGAGTTATTCACAGAAACATGGTTCTTTTACTGCCAGCCGCGAAAGCGAAAAATAACCAAGATCGAGCGTCTAAGGATTTACTTGTCAATAACTCGCCTGGGAAACATCCAGAGAAGTCAAACACAGTGCTCCTATACTAATTGCCAGGCGCTGAGACGAATGCCGCCAAGATCGAGCGTCTAGGACTTACGGTTCAGGAGTTATTCACAGAAACATGGTTCTGAACATGCTGCCAATTTCTCGCCTGGGAACATGCAGAGAAGTCAAGATAGTGTTTTTTAGACTGGCTGCCACGAGCTGAATCGAATGCAGCCAAGAGCGAGCGTCTAGGACTTACGGTTCAGGAGTTATTCACAGAAACATGGTTCTGAACATGCTGCCAATTGCTCGCCTGGGAAACATGCAGAGAAGTCCAAGATAGTGTTTTTTAGACTGGCTGCCACGAGCTGAATCGAATGCAGCCAAGAGCGAGCGTCTAGGACTTACGGTTCAGGAGTTATTCACAGAAACATGGTTCTGAACATGCTGCCAATTTCTCGCCTGGGAAACATGCAGAGAAGTCCAAGATAGTGTTTTTTAGACTGGCTGCCACGAGCTGAATCGAATGCAGCCAAGAGCGAGCGTCTAGGACTTACGGTTCAGGAGTTATTCACAGAAACATGGTTCTGAACATGCTGCCAATTTCTCGCCTGGAAAACATGCAGAGAAGTCCAAGATAGTGTTTTTTAGACTGGCTGCCACGAGCTGAATCGAATGCAGCCAAGAGCGAGCGTCTAGGACTTACGGTTCAGGAGTTATTCACAGAAACATGGTTCTTTTACTGCCAGCCGCGAAAGCGAAAATAACCAAGATCGAGCGTCTAGGATTTACTTGTCAATAACTCGCCTGGGAAACATCCAGAGAAGTCAAACACAGTGCTCCTATACTAATTGCCAGGCGCTGAGACGAATGCCGCCAAGATCGAGCGTCTAGGACTTACGGTTCAGGAGTTATTCACAGAAACATGGTTCTGAACATGCTGCCAATTTCTCGCCTGGGAAACATGCAGAGAAGTCCAAGATAGTGTTTTTTAGACTGGCTGCCACGAGCTGAATCGAATGCAGCCAAGAGCGAGCGTCTAGGACTTACGGTTCAGGAGTTATTCACAGAAACATGGTTCTGAACATGCTGCCAATTGCTCGCCTGGGAAACATGCAGAGAAGTCCAAGATAGTGTTTTTTAGACTGGCTGCCACGAGCTGAATCGAATGCAGCCAAGAGCGAGCGTCTAGGACTTACGGTTCAGGAGTTATTCACAGAAACATGGTTCTGAACATGCTGCCAATTTCTCGCCTGGGAAACATGCAGAGAAGTCCAAGATAGTGTTTTTTAGACTGGCTGCCACGAGCTGAATCGAATGCAGCCAAGAGCGAGCGTCTAGGACTTACGGTTCAGGAGTTATTCACAGAAACATGGTTCTGAACATGCTGCCAATTGCTCGCCTGGGAAACATGCAGAGAAGTCCAAGATAGTGTTTTTTAGACTGGCTGCCACGAGCTGAATCGAATGCAGCCAAGAGCGAGCGTCTAGGACTTACGGTTCAGGAGTTATTCACAGAAACATGGTTCTGAACATGCTGCCAATTTCTCGCCTGGGAAACATGCAGAGAAGTCCAAGATAGTGTTTTTTAGACTGGCTGCCACGAGCTGAATCGAATGCAGCCAAGAGCGAGCGTCTAGGACTTACGGTTCAGGAGTTATTCACAGAAACATGGTTCTTTTACTGCCAGCCGCGAAAGCGAAAATAACCAAGATCGAGCGTCTAGGATTTACTTGTCAATAACTCGCCTGGGAAACATCCAGAGAAGTCAAACACAGTGCTCCTATACTAATTGCCAGGCGCTGAGACGAATGCCGCCAAGATCGAGCGTCTAGGACTTACGGTTCAGGAGTTATTCACAGAAACATGGTTCTGAACATGCTGCCAATTTCTCGTCTGGGAAACATGCAGAGAAGTCCAAGATAGTGTTTTTTAGACTGGCTGCCACGAGCTGAATCGAATGCAGCCAAGAGCGAGCGTCTAGGACTTACGGTTCAGGAGTTATTCACAGAAACATGGTTCTTTTACTGCCAGCCGCGAAAGCGAAAATAACCAAGATCGAGCGTCTAGGATTTACTTGTCAATAACTCGCCTGGGAAACATCCAGAGAAGTCAAACACAGTGCTCCTATACTAATTGCCAGGCGCTGAGACGAATGCCGCCAAGATCGAGCGTCTAGGACTTACGGTTCAGGAGTTATTCACAGAAACATGGTTCTGAACATGCTGCCAATTTCTCGCCTGGGAAACATGCAGAGAAGTCCAAGATAGTGTTTTTTAGACTGGCTGCCACGAGCTGAATCGAATGCAGCCAAGAGCGAGCGTCTAGGACTTACGGTTCAGGAGTTATTCACAGAAACATGGTTCTTTTACTGCCAGCCGCGAAAGCGAAAATAACCAAGATCGAGCGTCTAGGATTTACTTGTCAATAACTCGCCTGGGAAACATCCAGAGAAGTCAAACACAGTGCTCCTATACTAATTGCCAGGCGCTGAGACGAATGCCGCCAAGATCGAGCGTCTAGGACTTACGGTTCAGGAGTTATTCACAGAAACATGGTTCTGAACATGCTGCCAATTTCTCGCCTGGGAAACATGCAGAGAAGTCCAAGATAGTGTTTTTTAGACTGGCTGCCACGAGCTGAATCGAATGCAGCCAAGAGCGAGCGTCTAGGACTTACGGTTCAGGAGTTATTCACAGAAACATGGTTCTTTTACTGCCAGCCGCGAAAGCGAAAATAACCAAGATCGAGCGTCTAGGATTTACTTGTCAATAACTCGCCTGGGAAACATCCAGAGAAGTCAAACACAGTGCTCCTATACTAATTGCCAGGCGCTGAGACGAATGCCGCCAAGATCGAGCGTCTAGGACTTACGGTTCAGGAGTTATTCACAGAAACATGGTTCTGAACATGCTGCCAATTTCTCGCCTGGGAAACATGCAGAGAAGTCCAAGATAGTGTTTTTAGACTGGCTGCCACGAGCTGAATCGAATGCAGCCAAGAGCGAGCGTCTAGGACTTACGGTTCAGGAGTTATTCACAGAAACATGGTTCTGAACATGCTGCCAATTGCTCGCCTGGGAAACATGCAGAGAAGTCCAAGATAGTGTTTTTTAGACTGGCTGCCACGAGCTGAATCGAATGCAGCCAAGAGCGAGCGTCTAGGACTTACGGTTCAGGAGTTATTCACAGAAACATGGTTCTGAACATGCTGCCAATTTCTCGCCTGGGAAACATGCAGAGAAGTCCAAGATAGTGTTTTTTAGACTGGCTGCCACGAGCTGAATCGAATGCAGCCAAGAGCGAGCGTCTAGGACTTACGGTTCAGGAGTTATTCACAGAAACATGGTTCTGAACATGCTGCCAATTGCTCGCCTGGGAAACATGCAGAGAAGTCCAAGATAGTGTTTTTTAGACTGGCTGCCACGAGCTGAATCGAATGCAGCCAAGAGCGAGCGTCTAGGACTTACGGTTCAGGAGTTATTCACAGAAACATGGTTCTGAACATGCTGCCAATTTCTCGCCTGGGAAACATGCAGAGAAGTCCAAGATAGTGTTTTTTAGACTGGCTGCCACGAGCTGAATCGAATGCAGCCAAGAGCGAGCGTCTAGGACTTACGGTTCAGGAGTTATTCACAGAAACATGGTTCTTTTACTGCCAGCCGCGAAAGCGAAAATAACCAAGATCGAGCGTCTAGGATTTACTTGTCAATAACTCGCCTGGGAAACATCCAGAGAAGTCAAACACAGTGCTCCTATACTAATTGCCAGGCGCTGAGACGAATGCCGCCAAGATCGAGCGTCTAGGACTTACGGTTCAGGAGTTATTCACAGAAACATGGTTCTGAACATGCTGCCAATTGCTCGCCTGGGAAACATGCAGAGAAGTCCAAGATAGTGTTTTTTAGACTGGCTGCCACGAGCTGAATCGAATGCAGCCAAGAGCGAGCGTCTAGGACTTACGGTTCAGGAGTTATTCACAGAAACATGGTTCTGAACATGCTGCCAATTTCTCGCCTGGGAAACATGCAGAGAAGTCCAAGATAGTGTTTTTAGACTGGCTGCCACGAGCTGAATCGAATGCAGCCAAGAGCGAGCGTCTAGGACTTACGGTTCAGGAGTTATTCACAGAAACATGGTTCTTTTACTGCCAGCCGCGAAAGCGAAAATAACCAAGATCGAGCGTCTAGGATTTACTTGTCAATAACTCGCCTGGGAAACATCCAGAGAAGTCAAACACAGTGCTCCTATACTAATTGCCAGGCGCTGAGACGAATGCCGCCAAGATCGAGGGTCTAGGACTTACGGTTCAGGAGTTATTCACAGAAACATGGTTCTGAACATGCTGCCAATTTCTCGCCTGGGAAACATGCAGAGAAGTCCAAGATAGTGTTTTTTAGACTGGCTGCCACGAGCTGAATCGAATGCAGCCAAGAGCGAGCGTCTAGGACTTACGGTTCAGGAGTTATTCACAGACACATGGTTCTGAACATGCTGCCAATTTCTCGCCTGGGAAACATGCAGAGAAGTCCAAGATAGTGTTTTTTAGACTGGCTGCCACGAGCTGAATCGAATGCAGCCAAGAGCGAGCGTCTAGGACTTACGGTTCAGGAGTTATTCACAGAAACATGGTTCTTTTACTGCCAGCCGCGAAAGCGAAAATAACCAAGATCGAGCGTCTAGGATTTACTTGTCAATAACTCGCCTGGGAAACATCCAGAGAAGTCAAACACAGTGCTCCTATACTAATTGCCAGGCGCTGAGACGAATGCCGCCAAGATCGAGCGTCTAGGACTTACGGTTCAAGAATTAGCTTTAGAAACATTTGCCTTAGGAACATGCAGAGAAGTCCAAGATAGTGTTTTTTAGACTGGCTGCCACGAGCTGAATCGAATGCAGCCAAGAGCGAGCGTCTGTGACTTACGGTTCAGGAGTTATTCACAGAAACATGGTTCTGAACATGCTGCCAATTGCTCGCCTGGGAAACATGCAGAGAAGTCCAAGATAGTGTTTTTTAGACTGGCTGCCACGAGCTGAATCGAATGCAGCCAAGAGCGAGCGTCTAGGACTTACGGTTCAGGAGTTATTCACAGAAACATGGTTCTGAACATGCTGCCAATTGCTCGCCTGGGAAACATGCAGAGAAGTCCAAGATAGTGTTTTTTAGACTGGCTGCCACGAGCTGAATCGAATGCAGCCAAGAGCGAGCGTCTAGGACTTACGGTTCAGGAGTTATTCACAGAAACATGGTTCTTTTACTGCCAGCCGCGAAAGCGAAAATAACCAAGATCGAGCGTCTAGGATTTACTTGTCAATAACTCGCCTGGGAAACATCCAGAGAAGTCAAACACAGTGCTCCTATACTAATTGCCAGGCGCTGAGACGAATGCCGCCAAGATCGAGCGTCTAGGACTTACGGTTCAGGAGTTATTCACAGAAACATGGTTCTGAACATGCTGCCAATTTCTCGCCTGGGAAACATGCAGAGAAGTCCAAGATAGTGTTTTTTAGACTGGCTGCCACGAGCTGAATCGAATGCAGCCAAGAGCGAGCGTCTAGGACTTACGGTTCAGGAGTTATTCACAGAAACATGGTTCTTTTACTGCCAGCCGCGAAAGCGAAAATAACCAAGATCGAGCGTCTAGGATTTACTTGTCAATAACTCGCCTGGGAAACATCCAGAGAAGTCAAACACAGTGCTCCTATACTAATTGCCAGGCGCTGAGACGAATGCCGCCAAGATCGAGCGTCTAGGACTTACGGTTCAGGAGTTATTCACAGAAACATGGTTCTGAACATGCTGCCAATTTCTCGCCTGGGAAACATGCAGAGAAGTCCAAGATAGTGTTTTTTAGACTGGCTGCCACGAGCTGAATCGAATGCAGCCAAGAGCGAGCGTCTAGGACTTACGGTTCAGGAGTTATTCACAGAAACATGGTTCTGAACATGCTGCCAATTGCTCGCCTGGGAAACATGCAGAGAAGTCCAAGATAGTGTTTTTTAGACTGGCTGCCACGAGCTGAATCGAATGCAGCCAAGAGCGAGCGTCTAGGACTTACGGTTCAGGAGTTATTCACAGAAACATGGTTCTGAACATGCTGCCAATTGCTCGCCTGGGAAACATGCAGAGAAGTCCAAGATAGTGTTTTTTAGACTGGCTGCCACGAGCTGAATCGAATGCAGCCAAGAGCGAGCGTCTAGGACTTACGGTTCAGGAGTTATTCACAGAAACATGGTTCTGAACATGCTGCCAATTTCTCGCCTGGGAAACATGCAGAGAAGTCCAAGATAGTGTTTTTTAGACTGGCTGCCACGAGCTGAATCGAATGCAGCCAAGAGCGAGCGTCTAGGACTTACGGTTCAGGAGTTATTCACAGAAACATGGTTCTGAACATGCTGCCAATTGCTCGCCTGGGAAACATGCAGAGAAGTCCAAGATAGTGTTTTTTAGACTGGCTGCCACGAGCTGAATCGAATGCAGCCAAGAGCGAGCGTCTAGGACTTACGGTTCAGGAGTTATTCACAGAAACATGGTTCTTTTACTGCCAGCCGCGAAAGCGAAAATAACCAAGATCGAGCGTCTAGGATTTACTTGTCAATAACTCGCCTGGGAAACATCCAGAGAAGTCAAACACAGTGCTCCTATACTAATTGCCAGGCGCTGAGACGAATGCCGCCAAGATCGAGCGTCTAGGACTTACGGTTCAAGAATTAGCTTTAGAAACATTTGCCTTAGGAACATGCAGAGAAGTCCAAGATAGTGTTTTTTAGACTGGCTGCCACGAGCTGAATCGAATGCAGCCAAGAGCGAGCGTCTGTGACTTACGGTTCAGGAGTTATTCACAGAAACATGGTTCTGAACATGCTGCCAATTGCTCGCCTGGGAAACATGCAGAGAAGTCCAAGATAGTGTTTTTTAGACTGGCTGCCACGAGCTGAATCGAATGCAGCCAAGAGCGAGCGTCTAGGACTTACGGTTCAGGAGTTATTCACAGAAACATGGTTCTGAACATGCTGCCAATTGCTCGCCTGGGAAACATGCAGAGAAGTCCAAGATAGTGTTTTTTAGACTGGCTGCCACGAGCTGAATCGAATGCAGCCAAGAGCGAGCGTCTAGGACTTACGGTTCAGGAGTTATTCACAGAAACATGGTTCTTTTACTGCCAGCCGCGAAAGCGAAAATAACCAAGATCGAGCGTCTAGGATTTACTTGTCAATAACTCGCCTGGGAAACATCCAGAGAAGTCAAACACAGTGCTCCTATACTAATTGCCAGGCGCTGAGACGAATGCCGCCAAGATCGAGCGTCTAGGACTTACGGTTCAGGAGTTATTCACAGAAACATGGTTCTGAACATGCTGCCAATTTCTCGCCTGGGAAACATGCAGAGAAGTCCAAGATAGTGTTTTTTAGACTGGCTGCCACGAGCTGAATCGAATGCAGCCAAGAGCGAGCGTCTAGGACTTACGGTTCAGGAGTTATTCACAGAAACATGGTTCTTTTACTGCCAGCCGCGAAAGCGAAAATAACCAAGATCGAGCGTCTAGGATTTACTTGTCAATAACTCGCCTGGGAAACATCCAGAGAAGTCAAACACAGTGCTCCTATACTAATTGCCAGGCGCTGAGACGAATGCCGCCAAGATCGAGCGTCTAGGACTTACGGTTCAGGAGTTATTCACAGAAACATGGTTCTGAACATGCTGCCAATTTCTCGCCTGGGAAACATGCAGAGAAGTCCAAGATAGTGTTTTTTAGACTGGCTGCCACGAGCTGAATCGAATGCAGCCAAGAGCGAGCGTCTAGGACTTACGGTTCAGGAGTTATTCACAGAAACATGGTTCTGAACATGCTGCCAATTGCTCGCCTGGGAAACATGCAGAGAAGTCCAAGATAGTGTTTTTTAGACTGGCTGCCACGAGCTGAATCGAATGCAGCCAAGAGCGAGCGTCTAGGACTTACGGTTCAGGAGTTATTCACAGAAACATGGTTCTGAACATGCTGCCAATTTCTCGCCTGGGAAACATGCAGAGAAGTCCAAGATAGTGTTTTTTAGACTGGCTGCCACGAGCTGAATCGAATGCAGCCAAGAGCGAGCGTCTAGGACTTACGGTTCAGGAGTTATTCACAGAAACATGGTTCTGAACATGCTGCCAATTGCTCGCCTGGGAAACATGCAGAGAAGTCCAAGATAGTGTTTTTTAGACTGGCTGCCACGAGCTGAATCGAATGCAGCCAAGAGCGAGCGTCTAGGACTTACGGTTCAGGAGTTATTCACAGAAACATGGTTCTGAACATGCTGCCAATTTCTCGCCTGGGAAACATGCAGAGAAGTCCAAGATAGTGTTTTTTAGACTGGCTGCCACGAGCTGAATCGAATGCAGCCAAGAGCGAGCGTCTAGGACTTACGGTTCAGGAGTTATTCACAGAAACATGGTTCTTTTACTGCCAGCCGCGAAAGCGAAAATAACCAAGATCGAGCGTCTAGGATTTACTTGTCAATAACTCGCCTGGGAAACATCCAGAGAAGTCAAACACAGTGCTCCTATACTAATTGCCAGGCGCTGAGACGAATGCCGCCAAGATCGAGCGTCTAGGACTTACGGTTCAGGAGTTATTCACAGAAACATGGTTCTGAACATGCTGCCAATTGCTCGCCTGGGAAACATGCAGAGAAGTCCAAGATAGTGTTTTTTAGACTGGCTGCCACGAGCTGAATCGAATGCAGCCAAGAGCGAGCGTCTAGGACTTACGGTTCAGGAGTTATTCACAGAAACATGGTTCTGAACATGCTGCCAATTTCTCGCCTGGGAAACATGCAGAGAAGTCCAAGATAGTGTTTTTTAGACTGGCTGCCACGAGCTGAATCGAATGCAGCCAAGAGCGAGCGTCTAGGACTTACGGTTCAGGAGTTATTCACAGAAACATGGTTCTTTTACTGCCAGCCGCGAAAGCGAAAATAACCAAGATCGAGCGTCTAGGATTTACTTGTCAATAACTCGCCTGGGAAACATCCAGAGAAGTCAAACACAGTGCTCCTATACTAATTGCCAGGCGCTGAGACGAATGCCGCCAAGATCGAGCGTCTAGGACTTACGGTTCAGGAGTTATTCACAGAAACATGGTTCTGAACATGCTGCCAATTTCTCGCCTGGGAAACATGCAGAGAAGTCCAAGATAGTGTTTTTTAGACTGGCTGCCACGAGCTGAATCGAATGCAGCCAAGAGCGAGCGTCTAGGACTTACGGTTCAGGAGTTATTCACAGAAACATGGTTCTGAACATGCTGCCAATTTCTCGCCTGGGAAACATGCAGAGAAGTCCAAGATAGTGTTTTTTAGACTGGCTGCCACGAGCTGAATCGAATGCAGCCAAGAGCGAGCGTCTAGGACTTACGGTTCAGGAGTTATTCACAGAAACATGGTTCTTTTACTGCCAGCCGCGAAAGCGAAAATAACCAAGATCGAGCGTCTAGGATTTACTTGTCAATAACTCGCCTGGGAAACATCCAGAGAAGTCAAACACAGTGCTCCTATACTAATTGCCAGGCGCTGAGACGAATGCCGCCAAGATCGAGCGTCTAGGACTTACGGTTCAGGAGTTATTCACAGAAACATGGTTCTGAACATGCTGCCAATTTCTCGCCTGGGAAACATGCAGAGAAGTCCAAGATAGTGTTTTTTAGACTGGCTGCCACGAGCTGAATCGAATGCAGCCAAGAGCGAGCGTCTAGGACTTACGGTTCAGGAGTTATTCACAGAAACATGGTTCTGAACATGCTGCCAATTGCTCGCCTGGGAAACATGCAGAGAAGTCCAAGATAGTGTTTTTTAGACTGGCTGCCACGAGCTGAATCGAATGCAGCCAAGAGCGAGCGTCTAGGACTTACGGTTCAGGAGTTATTCACAGAAACATGGTTCTGAACATGCTGCCAATTGCTCGCCTGGGAAACATGCAGAGAAGTCCAAGATAGTGTTTTTTAGACTGGCTGCCACGAGCTGAATCGAATGCAGCCAAGAGCGAGCGTCTAGGACTTACGGTTCAGGAGTTATTCACAGAAACATGGTTCTGAACATGCTGCCAATTGCTCGCCTGGGAAACATGCAGAGAAGTCCAAGATAGTGTTTTTTAGACTGGCTGCCACGAGCTGAATCGAATGCAGCCAAGAGCGAGCGTCTAGGACTTACGGTTCAGGAGTTATTCACAGAAACATGGTTCTGAACATGCTGCCAATTTCTCGCCTGGGAAACATGCAGAGAAGTCCAAGATAGTGTTTTTTAGACTGGCTGCCACGAGCTGAATCGAATGCAGCCAAGAGCGAGCGTCTAGGACTTACGGTTTAGGAGTTATTCACAGAAACATGGTTCTGAACATGCTGCCAATTGCTCGCCTGGGAAACATGCAGAGAAGTCCAAGATAGTGTTTTTTAGACTGGCTGCCACGAGCTGAATCGAATGCAGCCAAGAGCGAGCGTCTAGGACTTACGGTTCAGGAGTTATTCACAGAAACATGGTTCTGAACATGCTGCCAATTTCTCGCCTGGGAAACATGCAGAGAAGTCCAAGATAGTGTTTTTTAGACTGGCTGCCACGAGCTGAATCGAATGCAGCCAAGAGCGAGCGTCTAGGACTTACGGTTCAGGAGTTATTCACAGAAACATGGTTCTGAACATGCTGCCAATTTCTCGCCTGGGAAACATGCAGAGAAGTCCAAGATAGTGTTTTTTAGACTGGCTGCCACGAGCTGAATCGAATGCAGCCAAGAGCGAGCGTCTAGGACTTACGGTTCAGGAGTTATTCACAGAAACATGGTTCTGAACATGCTGCCAATTGCTCGCCTGGGAAACATGCAGAGAAGTCCAAGATAGTGTTTTTTAGACTGGCTGCCACGAGCTGAATCGAATGCAGCCAAGAGCGAGCGTCTAGGACTTACGGTTCAGGAGTTATTCACAGAAACATGGTTCTTTTACTGCCAGCCGCGAAAGCGAAAATAACCAAGATCGAGCGTCTAGGATTTACTTGTCAATAACTCGCCTGGGAAACATCCAGAGAAGTCAAACACAGTGCTCCTATACTAATTGCCAGGCGCTGAGACGAATGCCGCCAAGATCGAGCGTCTAGGACTTACGGTTCAAGAATTAGCTTTAGAAACATTTGCCTTAGGAACATGCAGAGAAGTCCAAGATAGTGTTTTTTAGACTGGCTGCCACGAGCTGAATCGAATGCAGCCAAGAGCGAGCGTCTAGGACTTACGGTTCAGGAGTTATTCACAGAAACATGGTTCTGAACATGCTGCCAATTGCTCGCCTGGGAAACATGCAGAGAAGTCCAAGATAGTGTTTTTTAGACTGGCTGCCACGAGCTGAATCGAATGCAGCCAAGAGCGAGCGTCTAGGACTTACGGTTCAGGAGTTATTCACAGAAACATGGTTCTGAACATGCTGCCAATTTCTCGCCTGGGAAACATGCAGAGAAGTCCAAGATAGTGTTTTTTAGACTGGCTGCCACGAGCTGAATCGAATGCAGCCAAGAGCGAGCGTCTAGGACTTACGGTTCAGGAGTTATTCACAGAAACATGGTTCTTTTACTGCCAGCCGCGAAAGCGAAAATAACCAAGATCGAGCGTCTAGGATTTACTTGTCAATAACTCGCCTGGGAAACATCCAGAGAAGTCAAACACAGTGCTCCTATACTAATTGCCAGGCGCTGAGACGAATGCCGCCAAGATCGAGCGTCTAGGACTTACGGTTCAGGAGTTATTCACAGAAACATGGTTCTGAACATGCTGCCAATTGCTCGCCTGGGAAACATGCAGAGAAGTCCAAGATAGTGTTTTTTAGACTGGCTGCCACGAGCTGAATCGAATGCAGCCAAGAGCGAGCGTCTAGGACTTACGGTTCAGGAGTTATTCACAGAAACATGGTTCTGAACATGCTGCCAATTTCTCGCCTGGGAAACATGCAGAGAAGTCCAAGATAGTGTTTTTTAGACTGGCTGCCACGAGCTGAATCGAATGCAGCCAAGAGCGAGCGTCTAGGACTTACGGTTCAGGAGTTATTCACAGAAACATGGTTCTTTTACTGCCAGCCGCGAAAGCGAAAATAACCAAGATCGAGCGTCTAGGATTTACTTGTCAATAACTCGCCTGGGAAACATCCAGAGAAGTCAAACACAGTGCTCCTATACTAATTGCCAGGCGCTGAGACGAATGCCGCCAAGATCGAGCGTCTAGGACTTACGGTTCAGGAGTTATTCACAGAAACATGGTTCTGAACATGCTGCCAATTTCTCGCCTGGGAAACATGCAGAGAAGTCCAAGATAGTGTTTTTTAGACTGGCTGCCACGAGCTGAATCGAATGCAGCCAAGAGCGAGCGTCTAGGACTTACGGTTCAGGAGTTATTCACAGAAACATGGTTCTGAACATGCTGCCAATTTCTCGCCTGGGAAACATGCAGAGAAGTCCAAGATAGTGTTTTTTAGACTGGCTGCCACGAGCTGAATCGAATGCAGCCAAGAGCGAGCGTCTAGGACTTACGGTTCAGGAGTTATTCACAGAAACATGGTTCTTTTACTGCCAGCCGCGAAAGCGAAAATAACCAAGATCGAGCGTCTAGGATTTACTTGTCAATAACTCGCCTGGGAAACATCCAGAGAAGTCAAACACAGTGCTCCTATACTAATTGCCAGGCGCTGAGACGAATGCCGCCAAGATCGAGCGTCTAGGACTTACGGTTCAGGAGTTATTCACAGAAACATGGTTCTGAACATGCTGCCAATTTCTCGCCTGGGAAACATGCAGAGAAGTCCAAGATAGTGTTTTTTAGACTGGCTGCCACGAGCTGAATCGAATGCAGCCAAGAGCGAGCGTCTAGGACTTACGGTTTAGGAGTTATTCACAGAAACATGGTTCTGAACATGCTGCCAATTGCTCGCCTGGGAAACATGCAGAGAAGTCCAAGATAGTGTTTTTTAGACTGGCTGCCACGAGCTGAATCGAATGCAGCCAAGAGCGAGCGTCTAGGACTTACGGTTCAGGAGTTATTCACAGAAACATGGTTCTGAACATGCTGCCAATTGCTCGCCTGGGAAACATGCAGAGAAGTCCAAGATAGTGTTTTTTAGACTGGCTGCCACGAGCTGAATCGAATGCAGCCAAGAGCGAGCGTCTAGGACTTACGGTTCAGGAGTTATTCACAGAAACATGGTTCTGAACATGCTGCCAATTTCTCGCCTGGGAAACATGCAGAGAAGTCCAAGATAGTGTTTTTTAGACTGGCTGCCACGAGCTGAATCGAATGCAGCCAAGAGCGAGCGTCTAGGACTTACGGTTCAGGAGTTATTCACAGAAACATGGTTCTTTTACTGCCAGCCGCGAAAGCGAAAATAACCAAGATCGAGCGTCTAGGATTTACTTGTCAATAACTCGCCTGGGAAACATCCAGAGAAGTCAAACACAGTGCTCCTATACTAATTGCCAGGCGCTGAGACGAATGCCGCCAAGATCGAGCGTCTAGGACTTACGGTTCAAGAATTAGCTTTAGAAACATTTGCCTTAGGAACATGCAGAGAAGTCCAAGATAGTGTTTTTTAGACTGGCTGCCACGAGCTGAATCGAATGCAGCCAAGAGCGAGCGTCTAGGACTTACGGTTCAGGAGTTATTCACAGAAACATGGTTCTGAACATGCTGCCAATTGCTCGCCTGGGAAACATGCAGAGAAGTCCAAGATAGTGTTTTTTAGACTGGCTGCCACGAGCTGAATCGAATGCAGCCAAGAGCGAGCGTCTAGGACTTACGGTTCAGGAGTTATTCACAGAAACATGGTTCTTTTACTGCCAGCCGCGAAAGCGAAAATAACCAAGATCGAGCGTCTAGGATTTACTTGTCAATAACTCGCCTGGGAAACATCCAGAGAAGTCAAACACAGTGCTCCTATACTAATTGCCAGGCGCTGAGACGAATGCCGCCAAGATCGAGCGTCTAGGACTTACGGTTCAAGAATTAGCTTTAGAAACATTTGCCTTAGGAACATGCAGAGAAGTCCAAGATAGTGTTTTTTAGACTGGCTGCCACGAGCTGAATCGAATGCAGCCAAGAGCGAGCGTCTGTGACTTACGGTTCAGGAGTTATTCACAGAAACATGGTTCTGAACATGCTGCCAATTGCTCGCCTGGGAAACATGCAGAGAAGTCCAAGATAGTGTTTTTTAGACTGGCTGCCACGAGCTGAATCGAATGCAGCCAAGAGCGAGCGTCTAGGACTTACGGTTCAGGAGTTATTCACAGAAACATGGTTCTGAACATGCTGCCAATTGCTCGCCTGGGAAACATGCAGAGAAGTCCAAGATAGTGTTTTTTAGACTGGCTGCCACGAGCTGAATCGAATGCAGCCAAGAGCGAGCGTCTAGGACTTACGGTTCAGGAGTTATTCACAGAAACATGGTTCTTTTACTGCCAGCCGCGAAAGCGAAAATAACCAAGATCGAGCGTCTAGGATTTACTTGTCAATAACTCGCCTGGGAAACATCCAGAGAAGTCAAACACAGTGCTCCTATACTAATTGCCAGGTGCTGAGACGAATGCCGCCAAGATCGAGCGTCTAGGACTTACGGTTCAGGAGTTATTCACAGAAACATGGTTCTGAACATGCTGCCAATTTCTCGCCTGGGAAACATGCAGAGAAGTCCAAGATAGTGTTTTTTAGACTGGCTGCCACGAGCTGAATCGAATGCAGCCAAGAGCGAGCGTCTAGGACTTACGGTTCAGGAGTTATTCACAGAAACATGGTTCTTTTACTGCCAGCCGCGAAAGCGAAAATAACCAAGATCGAGCGTCTAGGATTTACTTGTCAATAACTCGCCTGGGAAACATCCAGAGAAGTCAAACACAGTGCTCCTATACTAATTGCCAGGCGCTGAGACGAATGCCGCCAAGATCGAGCGTCTAGGACTTACGGTTCAGGAGTTATTCACAGAAACATGGTTCTGAACATGCTGCCAATTTCTCGCCTGGGAAACATGCAGAGAAGTCCAAGATAGTGTTTTTTAGACTGGCTGCCACGAGCTGAATCGAATGCAGCCAAGAGCGAGCGTCTAGGACTTACGGTTCAGGAGTTATTCACAGAAACATGGTTCTGAACATGCTGCCAATTGCTCGCCTGGGAAACATGCAGAGAAGTCCAAGATAGTGTTTTTTAGACTGGCTGCCACGAGCTGAATCGAATGCAGCCAAGAGCGAGCGTCTAGGACTTACGGTTCAGGAGTTATTCACAGAAACATGGTTCTGAACATGCTGCCAATTTCTCGCCTGGGAAACATGCAGAGAAGTCCAAGATAGTGTTTTTTAGACTGGCTGCCACGAGCTGAATCGAATGCAGCCAAGAGCGAGCGTCTAGGACTTACGGTTCAGGAGTTATTCACAGAAACATGGTTCTGAACATGCTGCCAATTGCTCGCCTGGGAAACATGCAGAGAAGTCCAAGATAGTGTTTTTTAGACTGGCTGCCACGAGCTGAATCGAATGCAGCCAAGAGCGAGCGTCTAGGACTTACGGTTCAGGAGTTATTCACAGAAACATGGTTCTGAACATGCTGCCAATTTCTCGCCTGGGAAACATGCAGAGAAGTCCAAGATAGTGTTTTTTAGACTGGCTGCCACGAGCTGAATCGAATGCAGCCAAGAGCGAGCGTCTAGGACTTACGGTTCAGGAGTTATTCACAGAAACATGGTTCTTTTACTGCCAGCCGCGAAAGCGAAAATAACCAAGATCGAGCGTCTAGGATTTACTTGTCAATAACTCGCCTGGGAAACATCCAGAGAAGTCAAACACAGTGCTCCTATACTAATTGCCAGGCGCTGAGACGAATGCCGCCAAGATCGAGCGTCTAGGACTTACGGTTCAGGAGTTATTCACAGAAACATGGTTCTGAACATGCTGCCAATTGCTCGCCTGGGAAACATGCAGAGAAGTCCAAGATAGTGTTTTTTAGACTGGCTGCCACGAGCTGAATCGAATGCAGCCAAGAGCGAGCGTCTAGGACTTACGGTTCAGGAGTTATTCACAGAAACATGGTTCTGAACATGCTGCCAATTTCTCGCCTGGGAAACATGCAGAGAAGTCCAAGATAGTGTTTTTTAGACTGGCTGCCACGAGCTGAATCGAATGCAGCCAAGAGCGAGCGTCTAGGACTTACGGTTCAGGAGTTATTCACAGAAACATGGTTCTTTTACTGCCAGCCGCGAAAGCGAAAATAACCAAGATCGAGCGTCTAGGATTTACTTGTCAATAACTCGCCTGGGAAACATCCAGAGAAGTCAAACACAGTGCTCCTATACTAATTGCCAGGCGCTGAGACGAATGCCGCCAAGATCGAGCGTCTAGGACTTACGGTTCAGGAGTTATTCACAGAAACATGGTTCTGAACATGCTGCCAATTTCTCGCCTGGGAAACATGCAGAGAAGTCCAAGATAGTGTTTTTTAGACTGGCTGCCACGAGCTGAATCGAATGCAGCCAAGAGCGAGCGTCTAGGACTTACGGTTCAGGAGTTATTCACAGAAACATGGTTCTGAACATGCTGCCAATTTCTCGCCTGGGAAACATGCAGAGAAGTCCAAGATAGTGTTTTTTAGACTGGCTGCCACGAGCTGAATCGAATGCAGCCAAGAGCGAGCGTCTAGGACTTACGGTTCAGGAGTTATTCACAGAAACATGGTTCTTTTACTGCCAGCCGCGAAAGCGAAAATAACCAAGATCGAGCGTCTAGGATTTACTTGTCAATAACTCGCCTGGGAAACATCCAGAGAAGTCAAACACAGTGCTCCTATACTAATTGCCAGGCGCTGAGACGAATGCCGCCAAGATCGAGCGTCTAGGACTTACGGTTCAGGAGTTATTCACAGAAACATGGTTCTGAACATGCTGCCAATTGCTCGCCTGGGAAACATGCAGAGAAGTCCAAGATAGTGTTTTTTAGACTGGCTGCCACGAGCTGAATCGAATGCAGCCAAGAGCGAGCGTCTAGGACTTACGGTTCAGGAGTTATTCACAGAAACATGGTTCTGAACATGCTGCCAATTTCTCGCCTGGGAAACATGCAGAGAAGTCCAAGATAGTGTTTTTTAGACTGGCTGCCACGAGCTGAATCGAATGCAGCCAAGAGCGAGCGTCTAGGACTTACGGTTCAGGAGTTATTCACAGAAACATGGTTCTGAACATGCTGCCAATTTCTCGCCTGGGAAACATGCAGAGAAGTCCAAGATAGTGTTTTTTAGACTGGCTGCCACGAGCTGAATCGAATGCAGCCAAGAGCGAGCGTCTAGGACTTACGGTTCAGGAGTTATTCACAGAAACATGGTTCTGAACATGCTGCCAATTTCTCGCCTGGGAAACATGCAGAGAAGTCCAAGATAGTGTTTTTTAGACTGGCTGCCACGAGCTGAATCGAATGCAGCCAAGAGCGAGCGTCTAGGACTTACGGTTCAGGAGTTATTCACAGAAACATGGTTCTTTTACTGCCAGCCGCGAAAGCGAAAATAACCAAGATCGAGCGTCTAGGATTTACTTGTCAATAACTCGCCTGGGAAACATCCAGAGAAGTCAAACACAGTGCTCCTATACTAATTGCCAGGCGCTGAGACGAATGCCGCCAAGATCGAGCGTCTAGGACTTACGGTTCAGGAGTTATTCACAGAAACATGGTTCTGAACATGCTGCCAATTTCTCGCCTGGGAAACATGCAGAGAAGTCCAAGATAGTGTTTTTTAGACTGGCTGCCACGAGCTGAATCGAATGCAGCCAAGAGCGAGCGTCTAGGACTTACGGTTCAGGAGTTATTCACAGAAACATGGTTCTGAACATGCTGCCAATTGCTCGCCTGGGAAACATGCAGAGAAGTCCAAGATAGTGTTTTTTAGACTGGCTGCCACGAGCTGAATCGAATGCAGCCAAGAGCGAGCGTCTAGGACTTACGGTTCAGGAGTTATTCACAGAAACATGGTTCTGAACATGCTGCCAATTGCTCGCCTGGGAAACATGCAGAGAAGTCCAAGATAGTGTTTTTTAGACTGGCTGCCACGAGCTGAATCGAATGCAGCCAAGAGCGAGCGTCTAGGACTTACGGTTCAGGAGTTATTCACAGAAACATGGTTCTGAACATGCTGCCAATTGCTCGCCTGGGAAACATGCAGAGAAGTCCAAGATAGTGTTTTTTAGACTGGCTGCCACGAGCTGAATCGAATGCAGCCAAGAGCGAGCGTCTAGGACTTACGGTTCAGGAGTTATTCACAGAAACATGGTTCTGAACATGCTGCCAATTTCTCGCCTGGGAAACATGCAGAGAAGTCCAAGATAGTGTTTTTTAGACTGGCTGCCACGAGCTGAATCGAATGCAGCCAAGAGCGAGCGTCTAGGACTTACGGTTCAGGAGTTATTCACAGAAACATGGTTCTGAACATGCTGCCAATTGCTCGCCTGGGAAACATGCAGAGAAGTCCAAGATAGTGTTTTTTAGACTGGCTGCCACGAGCTGAATCGAATGCAGCCAAGAGCGAGCGTCTAGGACTTACGGTTCAGGAGTTATTCACAGAAACATGGTTCTGAACATGCTGCCAATTTCTCGCCTGGGAAACATGCAGAGAAGTCCAAGATAGTGTTTTTAGACTGGCTGCCACGAGCTGAATCGAATGCAGCCAAGAGCGAGCGTCTAGGACTTACGGTTCAGGAGTTATTCACAGAAACATGGTTCTGAACATGCTGCCAATTGCTCGCCTGGGAAACATGCAGAGAAGTCCAAGATAGTGTTTTTTAGACTGGCTGCCACGAGCTGAATCGAATGCAGCCAAGAGCGAGCGTCTAGGACTTACGGTTCAGGAGTTATTCACAGAAACATGGTTCTTTTACTGCCAGCCGCGAAAGCGAAAATAACCAAGATCGAGCGTCTAGGATTTACTTGTCAATAACTCGCCTGGGAAACATCCAGAGAAGTCAAACACAGTGCTCCTATACTAATTGCCAGGCGCTGAGACGAATGCCGCCAAGATCGAGCGTCTAGGACTTACGGTTCAAGAATTAGCTTTAGAAACATTTGCCTTAGGAACATGCAGAGAAGTCCAAGATAGTGTTTTTTAGACTGGCTGCCACGAGCTGAATCGAATGCAGCCAAGAGCGAGCGTCTAGGACTTACGGTTCAGGAGTTATTCACAGAAACATGGTTCTGAACATGCTGCCAATTGCTCGCCTGGGAAACATGCAGAGAAGTCCAAGATAGTGTTTTTTAGACTGGCTGCCACGAGCTGAATCGAATGCAGCCAAGAGCGAGCGTCTAGGACTTACGGTTCAGGAGTTATTCACAGAAACATGGTTCTGAACATGCTGCCAATTTCTCGCCTGGGAAACATGCAGAGAAGTCCAAGATAGTGTTTTTTAGACTGGCTGCCACGAGCTGAATCGAATGCAGCCAAGAGCGAGCGTCTAGGACTTACGGTTCAGGAGTTATTCACAGAAACATGGTTCTTTTACTGCAGCCGCGAAAGCGAAAATAACCAAGATCGAGCGTCTAGGATTTACTTGTCAATAACTCGCCTGGGAAACATCCAGAGAAGTCAAACACAGTGCTCCTATACTAATTGCCAGGCGCTGAGACGAATGCCGCCAAGATCGAGCGTCTAGGACTTACGGTTCAGGAGTTATTCACAGAAACATGGTTCTGAACATGCTGCCAATTGCTCGCCTGGGAAACATGCAGAGAAGTCCAAGATAGTGTTTTTTAGACTGGCTGCCACGAGCTGAATCGAATGCAGCCAAGAGCGAGCGTCTAGGACTTACGGTTCAGGAGTTATTCACAGAAACATGGTTCTGAACATGCTGCCAATTTCTCGCCTGGGAAACATGCAGAGAAGTCCAAGATAGTGTTTTTTAGACTGGCTGCCACGAGCTGAATCGAATGCAGCCAAGAGCGAGCGTCTAGGACTTACGGTTCAGGAGTTATTCACAGAAACATGGTTCTTTTACTGCCAGCCGCGAAAGCGAAAATAACCAAGATCGAGCGTCTAGGATTTACTTGTCAATAACTCGCCTGGGAAACATCCAGAGAAGTCAAACACAGTGCTCCTATACTAATTGCCAGGCGCTGAGACGAATGCCGCCAAGATCGAGCGTCTAGGACTTACGGTTCAGGAGTTATTCACAGAAACATGGTTCTGAACATGCTGCCAATTTCTCGCCTGGGAAACATGCAGAGAAGTCCAAGATAGTGTTTTTTAGACTGGCTGCCACGAGCTGAATCGAATGCAGCCAAGAGCGAGCGTCTAGGACTTACGGTTCAGGAGTTATTCACAGAAACATGGTTCTGAACATGCTGCCAATTGCTCGCCTGGGAAACATGCAGAGAAGTCCAAGATAGTGTTTTTTAGACTGGCTGCCACGAGCTGAATCGAATGCAGCCAAGAGCGAGCGTCTAGGACTTACGGTTCAGGAGTTATTCACAGAAACATGGTTCTGAACATGCTGCCAATTTCTCGCCTGGGAAACATGCAGAGAAGTCCAAGATAGTGTTTTTTAGACTGGCTGCCACGAGCTGAATCGAATGCAGCCAAGAGCGAGCGTCTAGGACTTACGGTTCAGGAGTTATTCACAGAAACATGGTTCTGAACATGCTGCCAATTTCTCGCCTGGGAAACATGCAGAGAAGTCCAAGATAGTGTTTTTTAGACTGGCTGCCACGAGCTGAATCGAATGCAGCCAAGAGCGAGCGTCTAGGACTTACGGTTCAGGAGTTATTCACAGAAACATGGTTCTTTTACTGCCAGCCGCGAAAGCGAAAATAACCAAGATCGAGCGTCTAGGATTTACTTGTCAATAACTCGCCTGGGAAACATCCAGAGAAGTCAAACACAGTGCTCCTATACTAATTGCCAGGCGCTGAGACGAATGCCGCCAAGATCGAGCGTCTAGGACTTACGGTTCAGGAGTTATTCACAGAACATGGTTCTGAACATGCTGCCAATTTCTCGCCTGGGAAACATGCAGAGAAGTCCAAGATAGTGTTTTTTAGACTGGCTGCCACGAGCTGAATCGAATGCAGCCAAGAGCGAGCGTCTAGGACTTACGGTTCAGGAGTTATTCACAGAAACATGGTTCTGAACATGCTGCCAATTTCTCGCCTGGGAAACATGCAGAGAAGTCCAAGATAGTGTTTTTTAGACTGGCTGCCACGAGCTGAATCGAATGCAGCCAAGAGCGAGCGTCTAGGACTTACGGTTCAGGAGTTATTCACAGAAACATGGTTCTGAACATGCTGCCAATTTCTCGCCTGGGAAACATGCAGAGAAGTCCAAGATAGTGTTTTTTAGACTGGCTGCCACGAGCTGAATCGAATGCAGCCAAGAGCGAGCGTCTAGGACTTACGGTTCAGGAGTTATTCACAGAAACATGGTTCTTTTACTGCCAGCCGCGAAAGCGAAAATAACCAAGATCGAGCGTCTAGGATTTACTTGTCAATAACTCGCCTGGGAAACATCCAGAGAAGTCAAACACAGTGCTCCTATACTAATTGCCAGGCGCTGAGACGAATGCCGCCAAGATCGAGCGTCTAGGACTTACGGTTCAGGAGTTATTCACAGAAACATGGTTCTGAACATGCTGCCAATTGCTCGCCTGGGAAACATGCAGAGAAGTCCAAGATAGTGTTTTTTAGACTGGCTGCCACGAGCTGAATCGAATGCAGCCAAGAGCGAGCGTCTAGGACTTACGGTTCAGGAGTTATTCACAGAAACATGGTTCTGAACATGCTGCCAATTTCTCGCCTGGGAAACATGCAGAGAAGTCCAAGATAGTGTTTTTTAGACTGGCTGCCACGAGCTGAATCGAATGCAGCCAAGAGCGAGCGTCTAGGACTTACGGTTCAGGAGTTATTCACAGAAACATGGTTCTTTTACTGCCAGCCGCGAAAGCGAAAATAACCAAGATCGAGCGTCTAGGATTTACTTGTCAATAACTCGCCTGGGAAACATCCAGAGAAGTCAAACACAGTGCTCCTATACTAATTGCCAGGCGCTGAGACGAATGCCGCCAAGATCGAGCGTCTAGGACTTACGGTTCAAGAATTAGCTTTAGAAACATTTGCCTTAGGAACATGCAGAGAAGTCCAAGATAGTGTTTTTTAGACTGGCTGCCACGAGCTGAATCGAATGCAGCCAAGAGCGAGCGTCTAGGACTTACGGTTCAGGAGTTATTCACAGAAACATGGTTCTGAACATGCTGCCAATTGCTCGCCTGGGAAACATGCAGAGAAGTCCAAGATAGTGTTTTTTAGACTGGCTGCCACGAGCTGAATCGAATGCAGCCAAGAGCGAGCGTCTAGGACTTACGGTTCAGGAGTTATTCACAGAAACATGGTTCTTTTACTGCCAGCCGCGAAAGCGAAAATAACCAAGATCGAGCGTCTAGGATTTACTTGTCAATAACTCGCCTGGGAAACATCCAGAGAAGTCAAACACAGTGCCTCCTATACTAATTGCCAGGCGCTGAGACGAATGCCGCCAAGATCGAGCGTCTAGGACTTACGGTTCAAGAATTAGCTTTAGAAACATTTGCCTTAGGAACATGCAGAGAAGTCCAAGATAGTGTTTTTTAGACTGGCTGCCACGAGCTGAATCGAATGCAGCCAAGAGCGAGCGTCTGTGACTTACGGTTCAGGAGTTATTCACGAAAACATGGTTCTGAACATGCTGCCAATTGCTCGCCTGGGAAACATGCAGAGAAGTCCAAGATAGTGTTTTTTAGACTGGCTGCCACGAGCTGAATCGAATGCAGCCAAGAGCGAGCGTCTAGGACTTACGGTTCAGGAGTTATTCACAGAAACATGGTTCTGAACATGCTGCCAATTGCTCGCCTGGGAAACATGCAGAGAAGTCCAAGATAGTGTTTTTTAGACTGGCTGCCACGAGCTGAATCGAATGCAGCCAAGAGCGAGCGTCTAGGACTTACGGTTCAGGAGTTATTCACAGAAACATGGTTCTTTTACTGCCAGCCGCGAAAGCGAAAATAACCAAGATCGAGCGTCTAGGATTTACTTGTCAATAACTCGCCTGGGAAACATCCAGAGAAGTCAAACACAGTGCTCCTATACTAATTGCCAGGCGCTGAGACGAATGCCGCCAAGATCGAGCGTCTAGGACTTACGGTTCAGGAGTTATTCACAGAAACATGGTTCTGAACATGCTGCCAATTTCTCGCCTGGGAAACATGCAGAGAAGTCCAAGATAGTGTTTTTTAGACTGGCTGCCACGAGCTGAATCGAATGCAGCCAAGAGCGAGCGTCTAGGACTTACGGTTCAGGAGTTATTCACAGAAACATGGTTCTTTTACTGCCAGCCGCGAAAGCGAAAATAACCAAGATCGAGCGTCTAGGATTTACTTGTCAATAACTCGCCTGGGAAACATCCAGAGAAGTCAAACACAGTGCTCCTATACTAATTGCCAGGCGCTGAGACGAATGCCGCCAAGATCGAGCGTCTAGGACTTACGGTTCAGGAGTTATTCACAGAAACATGGTTCTGAACATGCTGCCAATTTCTCGCCTGGGAAACATGCAGAGAAGTCCAAGATAGTGTTTTTTAGACTTGGCTGCCACGAGCTGAATCGAATGCAGCCAAGAGCGAGCGTCTAGGACTTACGGTTCAGGAGTTATTCACAGAAACATGGTTCTTTTACTGCCAGCCGCGAAAGCGAAAATAACCAAGATCGAGCGTCTAGGATTTACTTGTCAATAACTCGCCTGGGAAACATCCAGAGAAGTCAAACACAGTGCTCCTATACTAATTGCCAGGCGCTGAGACGAATGCCGCCAAGATCGAGCGTCTAGGACTTACGGTTCAGGAGTTATTCACAGAAACATGGTTCTGAACATGCTGCCAATTTCTCGCCTGGGAACATGCAGAGAAGTCCAAGATAGTGTTTTTTAGACTGGCTGCCACGAGCTGAATCGAATGCAGCCAAGAGCGAGCGTCTAGGACTTACGGTTCAGGAGTTATTCACAGAAACATGGTTCTGAACATGCTGCCAATTGCTCGCCTGGGAAACATGCAGAGAAGTCCAAGATAGTGTTTTTTAGACTGGCTGCCACGAGCTGAATCGAAATGCAGCCAAGAGCGAGCGTCTAGGACTTACGGTTCAGGAGTTATTCACAGAAACATGGTTCTGAACATGCTGCCAATTTCTCGCCTGGGAAACATGCAGAGAAGTCCAAGATAGTGTTTTTTAGACTGGCTGCCACGAGCTGAATCGAATGCAGCCAAGAGCGAGCGTCTAGGACTTACGGTTCAGGAGTTATTCACAGAAACATGGTTCTGAACATGCTGCCAATTTCTCGCCTGGGAAACATGCAGAGAAGTCCAAGATAGTGTTTTTTAGACTGGCTGCCACGAGCTGAATCGAATGCAGCCAAGAGCGAGCGTCTAGGACTTACGGTTCAGGAGTTATTCACAGAAACATGGTTCTTTTACTGCCAGCCGCGAAAGCGAAAATAACCAAGATCGAGCGTCTAGGATTTACTTGTCAATAACTCGCCTGGGAAACATCCAGAGAAGTCAAACACAGTGCTCCTATACTAATTGCCAGGCGCTGAGACGAATGCCGCCAAGATCGAGCGTCTAGGACTTACGGTTCAAGAATTAGCTTTAGAAACATTTGCCTTAGGAACATGCAGAGAAGTCCAAGATAGTGTTTTTTAGACTGGCTGCCACGAGCTGAATCGAATGCAGCCAAGAGCGAGCGTCTGTGACTTACGGTTCAGGAGTTATTCACAGAAACATGGTTCTGAACATGCTGCCAATTGCTCGCCTGGGAAACATGCAGAGAAGTCCAAGATAGTGTTTTTTTAGACTGGCTGCCACGAGCTGAATCGAATGCAGCCAAGAGCGAGCGTCTAGGACT
>NW_027462202.1:0-39915 GCF_050947455.1 Rhinoderma darwinii
CTCCTGAACCGTAAGTCACAGACGCTCGCTCTTGGCTGCATTCGATTCAGCTCGTGGCAGCCAGTCTAAAAAACACTATCTTGGACTTCTCTGCATGTTTCCCGGGCGAGCAATTGGCAGCATGTTCAGAACCATGTTTCTGTGAATAACTCCTGAACCGTAAGTCACAGACGCTCGCTCTTGGCTGCATTCGATTCAGCTCGTGGCAGCCAGTCTAAAAAACACCATCTTGGACTTCTCTGCATGTTTCCCAGGCGAGCAATTGGCAGCATGTTCAGAACCATGTTTCTGTGAATAACTCCTGAACCGTAAGTCCTAGACGCTCGCTCTTGGCTGCATTCGATTCAGCTCGTGGCAGCCAGTCTAAAAAACACTATCTTGGACTTCTCTGCATGTTTCCCAGGCGAGCAATTGGCAGCATGTTCAGAACCATGTTTCTGAGGCTAATTCCTTAACCGTAAGTCCTAGACGCTCGATCTTGGCGGCATTCGTCTCAGCGCCTGGCAATTAGTATAGGAGCACTGTGTTTGACTTCTCTGGATGTTTCCCAGGCGAGTTATTGACAAGTAAATCCTAGACGCTCGATCTTGGTTATTTTCGCTTTCGCGTCTGGCAGTAAAAGAACCATGTTTCCGTGAATAACTCCTGAACCGTAAGTCCTAGACGCTCGCTCTTGGCTGCATTCGATTCAGCTCGTGACAGCCAGTCTAAAAAACACTATCTTGGACTTCTCTGCATGTTTCCAGGCGAGCAATTGGCAGCATGTTCAGAACCATGTTTCTGTGAATAACTCCTGAACCGTAAGTCACAGACGCTCGCTCTTGGCTGCATTCGATTCAGCTCGTGGCAGCCAGTCTAAAAAACACTATCTTGGACTTCTCTGCATGTTTCCCAGGCGAGCAATTGGCAGCATGTTCAGAACCATGTTTCTGTGAATAACTCCTGAACCGTAAGTCCTAGACGCTCGCTCTTGGCTGCATTCGATTCAGCTCGTGGCAGCCAGTCTAAAAAACACTATCTTGGACTTCTCTGCATGTTTCCCAGGCGAGCAATTGGCAGCATGTTCAGAACCATGTTTCTGTGAATAACTCCTGAACCGTAAGTCCTAGACGCTCGCTCTTGGCTGCATTCGATTCAGCTCGTGGCAGCCAGTCTAAAAAACACTATCTTGGACTTCTCTGCATGTTTCCCAGGCGAGCAATTGGCAGCATGTTCAGAACCATGTTTCTGAGGCTAATTCCTTAACCGTAAGTCCTAGACGCTCGATCTTGGCGGCATTCGTCTCAGCGCCTGGCAATTAGTATAGGAGCACTGTGTTTGACTTCTCTGGATGTTTCCCAGGCGAGTTATTGACAAGTAAATCCTAGACGCTCGATCTTGGTTATTTTCGCTTTCGCGGCTGGCAGTAAAAGAACCATGTTTCTGTGAATAACTCCTGAACCGTAAGTCCTAGACGCTCGCTCTTGGCTGCATTCGATTCAGCTCGTGGCAGCCAGTCTAAAAAACACTATCTTGGACTTCTCTGCATGTTTCCCAGGCGAGCAATTGGCAGCATGTTCAGAACCATGTTTCTGTGAATAACTCCTGAACCGTAAGTCACAGACGCTCGCTCTTGGCTGCATTCGATTCAGCTCGTGGCAGCCAGTCTAAAAAACACTATCTTGGACTTCTCTGCATGTTTCCCAGGCGAGCAATTGGCAGCATGTTCAGAACCATGTTTCTGTGAATAACTCCTGAACCGTAAGTCCTAGACGCTCGCTCTTGGCTGCATTCGATTCAGCTCGTGGCAGCCAGTCTAAAAAACACCATCTTGGACTTCTCTGCATGTTTCCCAGGCGAGCAATTGGCAGCATGTTCAGAACCATGTTTCTGTGAATAACTCCTGAACCGTAAGTCCTAGACGCTCGCTCTTGGCTGCATTCGATTCAGCTCGTGGCAGCCAGTCTAAAAAACACTATCTTGGACTTCTCTGCATGTTTCCCAGGCGAGCAATTGGCAGCATGTTCAGAACCATGTTTCTGAGGCTAATTCCTTAACCGTAAGTCCTAGACGCTCGATCTTGGCGGCATTCGTCTCAGCGCCTGGCAATTAGTATAGGAGCACTGTGTTTGACTTCTCTGGATGTTTCCCAGGCGAGTTATTGACAAGTAAATCCTAGACGCTCGATCTTGGTTATTTTCGCTTTCGCGTCTGGCAGTAAAAGAACCATGTTTCTGTGAATAACTCCTGAACCGTAAGTCCTAGACGCTCGCTCTTGGCTGCATTCGATTCAGCTCGTGACAGCCAGTCTAAAAAACACTATCTTGGACTTCTCTGCATGTTTCCCAGGCGAGCAATTGGCAGCATGTTCAGAACCATGTTTCTGTGAATAACTCCTGAACCGTAAGTCACAGACGCTCGCTCTTGGCTGCATTCGATTCAGCTCGTGGCAGCCAGTCTAAAAAACACTATCTTGGACTTCTCTGCATGTTTCCCAGGCGAGCAATTGGCAGCATGTTCAGAACCATGTTTCTGTGAATAACTCCTGAACCGTAAGTCCTAGACGCTCGCTCTTGGCTGCATTCGATTCAGCTCGTGGCAGCCAGTCTAAAAAACACTATCTTGGACTTCTCTGCATGTTTCCCAGGCGAGCAATTGGCAGCATGTTCAGAACCATGTTTCTGTGAATAACTCCTGAACCGTAAGTCCTAGACGCTCGCTCTTGGCTGCATTCGATTCAGCTCGTGGCAGCCAGTCTAAAAAACACTATCTTGGACTTCTCTGCATGTTTCCCAGGCGAGCAATTGGCAGCATGTTCAGAACCATGTTTCTGAGGCTAATTCCTTAACCGTAAGTCCTAGACGCTCGATCTTGGCGGCATTCGTCTCAGCGCCTGGCAATTAGTATAGGAGCACTGTGTTTGACTTCTCTGGATGTTTCCCAGGCGAGTTATTGACAAGTAAATCCTAGACGCTCGATCTTGGTTATTTTCGCTTTCGCGGCTGGCAGTAAAAGAACCATGTTTCTGTGAATAACTCCTGAACCGTAAGTCCTAGACGCTCGCTCTTGGCTGCATTCGATTCAGCTCGTGGCAGCCAGTCTAAAAAACACTATCTTGGACTTCTCTGCATGTTTCCCAGGCGAGCAATTGGCAGCATGTTCAGAACCATGTTTCTGTGAATAACTCCTGAACCGTAAGTCACAGACGCTCGCTCTTGGCTGCATTCGATTCAGCTCGTGGCAGCCAGTCTAAAAAACACTATCTTGGACTTCTCTGCATGTTTCCCAGGCGAGCAATTGGCAGCATGTTCAGAACCATGTTTCTGTGAATAACTCCTGAACCGTAAGTCCTAGACGCTCGCTCTTGGCTGCATTCGATTCAGCTCGTGGCAGCCAGTCTAAAAAACACTATCTTGGACTTCTCTGCATGTTTCCCAGGCGAGCAATTGGCAGCATGTTCAGAACAATGTTTCTGAGGCTAATTCCTTAACCGTAAGTCCTAGACGCTCGATCTTGGCGGCATTCGTCTCAGCGCCTGGCAATTAGTATAGGAGCACTGTGTTTGACTTCTCTGGATGTTTCCCAGGCGAGTTATTGACAAGTAAATCCTAGACGCTCGATCTTGGTTATTTTCGCTTTCGCGTCTGGCAGTAAAAGAACCATGTTTCTGTGAATAACTCCTGAACCGTAAGTCCTAGACGCTCGCTCTTGGCTGCATTCGATTCAGCTCGTGACAGCCAGTCTAAAAAACACTATCTTGGACTTCTCTGCATGTTTCCCAGGCGAGCAATTGGCAGCATGTTCAGAACCATGTTTCTGTGAATAACTCCTGAACCGTAAGTCACAGACGCTCGCTCTTGGCTGCATTCGATTCAGCTCGTGGCAGCCAGTCTAAAAAACACTATCTTGGACTTCTCTGCATGTTTCCCAGGCGAGCAATTGGCAGCATGTTCAGAACCATGTTTCTGTGAATAACTCCTGAACCGTAAGTCCTAGACGCTCGCTCTTGGCTGCATTCGATTCAGCTCGTGGCAGCCAGTCTAAAAAACACTATCTTGGACTTCTCTGCATGTTTCCCAGGCGAGCAATTGGCAGCATGTTCAGAACCATGTTTCTGTGAATAACTCCTGAACCGTAAGTCCTAGACGCTCGCTCTTGGCTGCATTCGATTCAGCTCGTGGCAGCCAGTCTAAAAAACACTATCTTGGACTTCTCTGCATGTTTCCCAGGCGAGCAATTGGCAGCATGTTCAGAACCATGTTTCTGAGGCTAATTCCTTAACCGTAAGTCCTAGACGCTCGATCTTGGCGGCATTCGTCTCAGCGCCTGGCAATTAGTATAGGAGCACTGTGTTTGACTTCTCTGGATGTTTCCCAGGCGAGTTATTGACAAGTAAATCCTAGACGCTCGATCTTGGTTATTTTCGCTTTCGCGGCTGGCAGTAAAAGAACCATGTTTCTGTGAATAACTCCTGAACCGTAAGTCCTAGACGCTCGCTCTTGGCTGCATTCGATTCAGCTCGTGGCAGCCAGTCTAAAAAACACTATCTTGGACTTCTCTGCATGTTTCCCAGGCGAGCAATTGGCAGCATGTTCAGAACCATGTTTCTGTGAATAACTCCTGAACCGTAAGTCACAGACGCTCGCTCTTGGCTGCATTCGATTCAGCTCGTGGCAGCCAGTCTAAAAAACACTATCTTGGACTTCTCTGCATGTTTCCCAGGCGAGCAATTGGCAGCATGTTCAGAACCATGTTTCTGTGAATAACTCCTGAACCGTAAGTCCTAGACGCTCGCTCTTGGCTGCATTCGATTCAGCTCGTGGCAGCCAGTCTAAAAAACACTATCTTGGACTTCTCTGCATGTTTCCCAGGCGAGCAATTGGCAGCATGTTCAGAACAATGTTTCTGAGGCTAATTCCTTAACCGTAAGTCCTAGACGCTCGATCTTGGCGGCATTCGTCTCAGCGCCTGGCAATTAGTATAGGAGCACTGTGTTTGACTTCTCTGGATGTTTCCCAGGCGAGTTATTGACAAGTAAATCCTAGACGCTCGATCTTGGTTATTTTCGCTTTCGCGGCTGGCAGTAAAAGAACCATGTTTCTGTGAATAACACTTGAACCGTAAGTCACAGACGCTCGCTCTTGGCTGCATTCGATTCAGCTCGTGGCAGCCAGTCTAAAAAACACTATCTTGGACTTCTCTGCATGTTTCCCAGGCGAGCAATTGGTAGCATGTTCAGAACCATGTTTCTGTGAATAACTCCTGAACCGTAAGTCACAGACGCTCGCTCTTGGCTGCATTCGATTCAGCTCGTGGCAGCCAGTCTAAAAAACACTATCTTGGACTTCTCTGCATGTTTCCCAGGCGAGCAATTGGCAGCATGTTCAGAACCATGTTTCTGTGAATAACTCCTGAACTGTAAGTCACAGACGCTCGCTCTTGGCTGCATTCGATTCAGCTCGTGGCAGCCAGTCTAAAAAACACTATCTTGGACTTCTCTGCATGTTTCCCAGGCGAGCAATTGGCAGCATGTTCAGAACCATGTTTCTGTGAATAACTCCTGAACCGTAAGTCCTAGACGCTCGCTCTTGGCTGCATTCGATTCAGCTCGTGGCAGCCAGTCTAAAAAACACTATCTTGGACTTCTCTGCATGTTTCCCAGGCGAGCAATTGACAGCATGTTCAGAACCATGTTTCTGAGGCTAATTCCTTAACCGTAAGTCCTAGACGCTCGATCTTGGCGGCATTCGTCTCAGCGCCTGGCAATTAGTATAGGAGCACTGTGTTTGACTTCTCTGGATGTTTCCCAGGCGAGTTATTGACAAGTAAATCCTAGACGCTCGATCTTGGTTATTTTCGCTTTCGCGGCTGGCAGTAAAAGAACCATGTTTCTGTGAATAACACTTGAACCGTAAGTCACAGACGCTCGCTCTTGGCTGCATTCGATTCAGCTCGTGGCAGCCAGTCTAAAAAACACTATCTTGGACTTCTCTGCATGTTTCCCAGGCGAGCAATTGGTAGCATGTTCAGAACCATGTTTCTGTGAATAACTCCTGAACCGTAAGTCACAGACGCTCGCTCTTGGCTGCATTCGATTCAGCTCGTGGCAGCCAGTCTAAAAACACTATCTTGGACTTCTCTGCATGTTTCCCAGGCGAGCAATTGGCAGCATGTTCAGAACAATGTTTCTGAGGCTAATTCCTTAACCGTAAGTCCTAGACGCTCGATCTTGGCGGCATTCGTCTCAGCGCCTGGCAATTAGTATAGGAGCACTGTGTTTGACTTCTCTGGATGTTTCCCAGGCGAGTTATTGACAAGTAAATCCTAGACGCTCGATCTTGGTTATTTTCGCTTTCGCGGCTGGCAGTAAAAGAACCATGTTTCTGTGAATAACACTTGAACCGTAAGTCACAGACGCTCGCTCTTGGCTGCATTCGATTCAGCTCGTGGCAGCCAGTCTAAAAAACACTATCTTGGACTTCTCTGCATGTTTCCCAGGCGAGCAATTGGTAGCATGTTCAGAACCATGTTTCTGTGAATAACTCCTGAACCGTAAGTCACAGACGCTCGCTCTTGGCTGCATTCGATTCAGCTCGTGGCAGCCAGTCTAAAAACACTATCTTGGACTTCTCTGCATGTTTCCCAGGCGAGCAATTGGCAGCATGTTCAGAACCATGTTTCTGTGAATAACTCCTGAACTGTAAGTCACAGACGCTCGCTCTTGGCTGCATTCGATTCAGCTCGTGGCAGCCAGTCTAAAAAACACTATCTTGGACTTCTCTGCATGTTTCCCAGGCGAGCAATTGGCAGCATGTTCAGAACCATGTTTCTGTGAATAACTCCTGAACCGTAAGTCCTAGACGCTCGCTCTTGGCTGCATTCGATTCAGCTCGTGGCAGCCAGTCTAAAAAACACTATCTTGGACTTCTCTGCATGTTTCCCAGGCGAGCAATTGACAGCATGTTCAGAACCATGTTTCTGAGGCTAATTCCTTAACCGTAAGTCCTAGACGCTCGATCTTGGCGGCATTCGTCTCAGCGCCTGGCAATTAGTATAGGAGCACTGTGTTTGACTTCTCTGGATGTTTCCCAGGCGAGTTATTGACAAGTAAATCCTAGACGCTCGATCTTGGTTATTTTCGCTTTCGCGGCTGGCAGTAAAAGAACCATGTTTCTGTGAATAACACTTGAACCGTAAGTCACAGACGCTCGCTCTTGGCTGCATTCGATTCAGCTCGTGGCAGCCAGTCTAAAAAACACTATCTTGGACTTCTCTGCATGTTTCCCAGGCGAGCAATTGGTAGCATGTTCAGAACCATGTTTCTGTGAATAACTCCTGAACCGTAAGTCACAGACGCTCGCTCTTGGCTGCATTCGATTCAGCTCGTGGCAGCCAGTCTAAAAACACTATCTTGGACTTCTCTGCATGTTTCCCAGGCGAGCAATTGGCAGCATGTTCAGAACCATGTTTCTGTGAATAACTCCTGAACCGTAAGTCACAGACGCTCGCTCTTGGCTGCATTCGATTCAGCTCGTGGCAGCCAGTCTAAAAAACACTATCTTGGACTTCTCTGCATGTTTCCCAGGCGAGCAATTGGCAGCATGTTCAGAACCATGTTTCTGTGAATAACTCCTGAACCGTAAGTCCTAGACGCTCGCTCTTGGCTGCATTCGATTCAGCTCGTGGCAGCCAGTCTAAAAAACACTATCTTGGACTTCTCTGCATGTTTCCCAGGCGAGCAATTGGCAGCATGTTCAGAACCATGTTTCTGAGGCTAATTCCTTAACCGTAAGTCCTAGACGCTCGATCTTGGCGGCATTCGTCTCAGCGCCTGGCAATTAGTATAGGAGCACTGTGTTTGACTTCTCTGGATGTTTCCCAGGCGAGTTATTGACAAGTAAATCCTAGACGCTCGATCTTGGTTATTTTCGCTTTCGCGGCTGGCAGTAAAAGAACCATGTTTCTGTGAATAACTCTTGAACCGTAAGTCACAGACGCTCGCTCTTGGCTGCATTCGATTCAGCTCGTGGCAGCCAGTCTAAAAAACACTATCTTGGACTTCTCTGCATGTTTCCCAGGCGAGCAATTGGTAGCATGTTCAGAACCATGTTTCTGTGAATAACTCCTGAACCGTAAGTCACAGACGCTCGCTCTTGGCTGCATTCGATTCAGCTCGTGGCAGCCAGTCTAAAAAACACTATCTTGGACTTCTCTGCATGTTTCCCAGGCGAGCAATTGGCAGCATGTTCAGAACCATGTTTCTGTGAATAACTCCTGAACTGTAAGTCACAGACGCTCGCTCTTGGCTGCATTCGATTCAGCTCGTGGCAGCCAGTCTAAAAAACACTATCTTGGACTTCTCTGCATGTTTCCCAGGCGAGCAATTGGCAGCATGTTCAGAACCATGTTTCTGTGAATAACTCCTGAACCGTAAGTCCTAGACGCTCGCTCTTGGCTGCATTCGATTCAGCTCGTGGCAGCCAGTCTAAAAAACACTATCTTGGACTTCTCTGCATGTTTCCCAGGCGAGCAATTGACAGCATGTTCAGAACCATGTTTCTGAGGCTAATTCCTTAACCGTAAGTCCTAGACGCTCGATCTTGGCGGCATTCGTCTCAGCGCCTGGCAATTAGTATAGGAGCACTGTGTTTGACTTCTCTGGATGTTTCCCAGGCGAGTTATTGACAAGTAAATCCTAGACGCTCGATCTTGGTTATTTTCGCTTTCGCGGCTGGCAGTAAAAGAACCATGTTTCTGTGAATAACACTTGAACCGTAAGTCACAGACGCTCGCTCTTGGCTGCATTCGATTCAGCTCGTGGCAGCCAGTCTAAAAAACACTATCTTGGACTTCTCTGCATGTTTCCCAGGCGAGCAATTGGTAGCATGTTCAGAACCATGTTTCTGTGAATAACTCCTGAACCGTAAGTCACAGACGCTCGCTCTTGGCTGCATTCGATTCAGCTCGTGGCAGCCAGTCTAAAAAACACTATCTTGGACTTCTCTGCATGTTTCCCAGGCGAGCAATTGGCAGCATGTTCAGAACCATGTTTCTGTGAATAACTCCTGAACCGTAAGTCACAGACGCTCGCTCTTGGCTGCATTCGATTCAGCTCGTGGCAGCCAGTCTAAAAAACACTATCTTGGACTTCTCTGCATGTTTCCCAGGCGAGCAATTGGCAGCATGTTCAGAACCATGTTTCTGTGAATAACTCCTGAACCGTAAGTCCTAGACGCTCGCTCTTGGCTGCATTCGATTCAGCTCGTGGCAGCCAGTCTAAAAAACACTATCTTGGACTTCTCTGCATGTTTCCCAGGCGAGCAATTGGCAGCATGTTCAGAACCATGTTTCTGAGGCTAATTCCTTAACCGTAAGTCCTAGACGCTCGATCTTGGCGGCATTCGTCTCAGCGCCTGGCAATTAGTATAGGAGCACTGTGTTTGACTTCTCTGGATGTTTCCCAGGCGAGTTATTGACAAGTAAATCCTAGACGCTCGATCTTGGTTATTTTCGCTTTCGCGGCTGGCAGTAAAAGAACCATGTTTCTGTGAATAACTCTTGAACCGTAAGTCACAGACGCTCGCTCTTGGCTGCATTCGATTCAGCTCGTGGCAGCCAGTCTAAAAAACACTATCTTGGACTTCTCTGCATGTTTCCCAGGCGAGCAATTGGCAGCATGTTCAGAACCATGTTTCTGTGAATAACTCCTGAACCGTAAGTCACAGACGCTCGCTCTTGGCTGCATTCGATTCAGCTCGTGGCAGCCAGTCTAAAAAACACTATCTTGGACTTCTCTGCATGTTTCCCAGGCGAGCAATTGGCAGCATGTTCAGAACCATGTTTCTGTGAATAACTCCTGAACCGTAAGTCACAGACGCTCGCTCTTGGCTGCATTCGATTCAGCTCGTGGCAGCCAGTCTAAAAAACACTATCTTGGACTTCTCTGCATGTTCCTAAGGGAAATGTTTCTAAAGCTAATTCTTGAACCGTAAGTCCTAGACGCTCGATCTTGGCGGCATTCGTCTCAGCGCCTGGCAATTAGTATAGGAGCACTGTGTTTGACTTCTCTGGATGTTTCCCAGGCGAGTTATTGACAAGTAAATCCTAGACGCTCGATCTTGGTTATTTTCGCTTTCGCGGCTGGCAGTAAAAGAACCATGTTTCTGTGAATAACTCTTGAACCGTAAGTCACAGACGCTCGCTCTTGGCTGCATTCGATTCAGCTCGTGGCAGCCAGTCTAAAAAACACTATCTTGGACTTCTCTGCATGTTTCCCAGGCGAGCAATTGGCAGCATGTTCAGAACCATGTTTCTGTGAATAACTCCTGAACCGTAAGTCACAGACGCTCGCTCTTGGCTGCATTCGATTCAGCTCGTGGCAGCCAGTCTAAAAAACACTATCTTGGACTTCTCTGCATGTTTCCCAGGCGAGCAATTGGCAGCATGTTCAGAACCATGTTTCTGTGAATAACTCCTGAACCGTAAGTCACAGACGCTCGCTCTTGGCTGCATTCGATTCAGCTCGTGGCAGCCAGTCTAAAAAACACTATCTTGGACTTCTCTGCATGTTTCCCAGGCGAGCAATTGGCAGCATGTTCAGAACCATGTTTCTGTGAATAACTCCTGAACCGTAAGTCACAGACGCTCGCTCTTGGCTGCATTCGATTCAGCTCGTGGCAGCCAGTCTAAAAAACACTATCTTGGACTTCTCTGCATGTTTCCCAGGCGAGCAATTGGCAGCATGTTCAGAACCATGTTTCTGTGAATAACTCCTGAACCGTAAGTCCTAGACGCTCGCTCTTGGCTGCATTCGATTCAGCTCGTGGCAGCCAGTCTAAAAAACACTATCTTGGACTTCTCTGCATGTTTCCCAGGCGAGCAATTGGCAGCATGTTCAGAACCATGTTTCTGAGGCTAATTCCTTAACCGTAAGTCCTAGACGCTCGATCTTGGCGGCATTCGTCTCAGCGCCTGGCAATTAGTATAGGAGCACTGTGTTTGACTTCTCTGGATGTTTCCCAGGCGAGTTATTGACAAGTAAATCCTAGACGCTCGATCTTGGTTATTTTCGCTTTCGCGGCTGGCAGTAAAAGAACCATGTTTCTGTGAATAACACTTGAACCGTAAGTCACAGACGCTCGCTCTTGGCTGCATTCGATTCAGCTCGTGGCAGCCAGTCTAAAAAACACTATCTTGGACTTCTCTGCATGTTTCCCAGGCGAGCAATTGGTAGCATGTTCAGAACCATGTTTCTGTGAATAACTCCTGAACCGTAAGTCACAGACGCTCGCTCTTGGCTGCATTCGATTCAGCTCGTGGCAGCCAGTCTAAAAAACACTATCTTGGACTTCTCTGCATGTTTCCCAGGCGAGCAATTGGCAGCATGTTCAGAACCATGTTTCTGTGAATAACTCCTGAACCGTAAGTCACAGACGCTCGCTCTTGGCAGCATTCGATTCAGCTCGTGGCAGCCAGTCTAAAAAACACTATCTTGGACTTCTCTGCATGTTTCCCAGGCGAGCAATTGGCAGCATGTTCAGAACCATGTTTCTGTGAATAACTCCTGAACCGTAAGTCCTAGACGCTCGCTCTTGGCTGCATTCGATTCAGCTCGTGGCAGCCAGTCTAAAAAACACTATCTTGGACTTCTCTGCATGTTTCCCAGGCGAGCAATTGGCAGCATGTTCAGAACCATGTTTCTGAGGCTAATTCCTTAACCGTAAGTTCTAGACGCTCGATCTTGGCGGCATTCGTCTCAGCGCCTGGCAATTAGTATAGGAGCACTGTGTTTGACTTCTCTGGATGTTTCCCAGGCGAGTTATTGACAAGTAAATCCTAGACGCTCAATCTTGGTTATTTTCGCTTTCGCGGCTGGCAGTAAAAGAACCATGTTTCTGTGAATAACACTTGAACCGTAAGTCACAGACGCTCGCTCTTGGCTGCATTCGATTCAGCTCGTGGCAGCCAGTCTAAAAAACACTATCTTGGACTTCTCTGCATGTTTCCCAGGCGAGCAATTGGTAGCATGTTCAGAACCATGTTTCTGTGAATAACTCCTGAACCGTAAGTCACAGACGCTCGCTCTTGGCTGCATTCGATTCAGCTCGTGGCAGCCAGTCTAAAAAACACTATCTTGGACTTCTCTGCATGTTTCCCAGGCGAGCAATTGGCAGCATGTTCAGAACCATGTTTCTGTGAATAACTCCTGAACCGTAAGTCACAGACGCTCGCTCTTGGCTGCATTCGATTCAGCTCGTGGCAGCCAGTCTAAAAAACACTATCTTGGACTTCTCTGCATGTTTCCCAGGCGAGCAATTGGCAGCATGTTCAGAACCATGTTTCTGTGAATAACTCCTGAACCGTAAGTCCTAGACGCTCGCTCTTGGCTGCATTCGATTCAGCTCGTGGCAGCCAGTCTAAAAAACACTATCTTGGACTTCTCTGCATGTTTCCCAGGCGAGCAATTGGCAGCATGTTCAGAACCATGTTTCTGAGGCTAATTCCTTAACCGTAAGTCCTAGACGCTCGATCTTGGCGGCATTCGTCTCAGCGCCTGGCAATTAGTATAGGAGCACTGTGTTTGACTTCTCTGGATGTTTCCCAGGCGAGTTATTGACAAGTAAATCCTAGACGCTCGATCTTGGTTATTTTCGCTTTCGCGGCTGGCAGTAAAAGAACCATGTTTCTGTGAATAACTCTTGAACCGTAAGTCACAGACGCTCGCTCTTGGCTGCATTCGATTCAGCTCGTGGCAGCCAGTCTAAAAAACACTATCTTGGACTTCTCTGCATGTTTCCCAGGCGAGCAATTGGCAGCATGTTCAGAACCATGTTTCTGTGAATAACTCCTGAACCGTAAGTCACAGACGCTCGCTCTTGGCTGCATTCGATTCAGCTCGTGGCAGCCAGTCTAAAAACACTATCTTGGACTTCTCTGCATGTTTCCCAGGCGAGCAATTGGCAGCATGTTCAGAACCATGTTTCTGTGAATAACTCCTGAACCGTAAGTCACAGAC
This sequence comes from Rhinoderma darwinii, assembly GCF_050947455.1. NCBI lineage: Eukaryota > Metazoa > Chordata > Amphibia > Anura > Rhinodermatidae > Rhinoderma > Rhinoderma darwinii. The sequence goes on from NW_027462202.1 coordinate 12,995, forward strand.
GCTCGCTCTTGGCTGCATTCGATTCAGCTCGTGGCAGCCAGTCTAAAAAACACTATCTTGGACTTCTCTGCATGTTCCTAAGGGAAATGTTTCTAAAGCTAATTCTTGAACCGTAAGTCCTAGACGCTCGATCTTGGCGGCATTCGTCTCAGCGCCTGGCAATTAGTATAGGAGCACTGTGTTTGACTTCTCTGGATGTTTCCCAGGCGAGTTATTGACAAGTAAATCCTAGACGCTCGATCTTGGTTATTTTCGCTTTCGCGGCTGGCAGTAAAAGAACCATGTTTCTGTGAATAACTCTTGAACCGTAAGTCACAGACGCTCGCTTTTGGCTGCATTCGATTCAGCTCGTGGCAGCCAGTCTAAAAAAACACTATCTTGGACTTCTCTGCATGTTTCCCAGGCGAGCAATTGGCAGCATGTTCAGAACCATGTTTCTGTGAATAACTCCTGAACCGTAAGTCACAGACGCTCGCTCTTGGCTGCATTCGATTCAGCTCGTGGCAGCCAGTCTAAAAAACACTATCTTGGACTTCTCTGCATGTTTCCCAGGCGAGCAATTGGCAGCATGTTCAGAACCATGTTTCTGTGAATAACTCCTGAACCGTAAGTCACAGACGCTCGCTCTTGGCTGCATTCGATTCAGCTCGTGGCAGCCAGTCTAAAAAACACTATCTTGGACTTCTCTGCATGTTCCTAAGGGAAATGTTCTAAAGCTAATTCTTGAACCGTAAGTCCTAGACGCTCGATCTTGGCGGCATTCGTCTCAGCGCCTGGCAATTAGTATAGGAGCACTGTGTTTGACTTCTCTGGATGTTTCCCAGGCGAGTTATTGACAAGTAAATCCTAGACGCTCGATCTTGGTTATTTTCGCTTTCGCGGCTGGCAGTAAAAGAACCATGTTTCTGTGAATAACTCTTGAACCGTAAGTCACAGACGCTCGCTCTTGGCTGCATTCGATTCAGCTCGTGGCAGCCAGTCTAAAAAACACTATCTTGGACTTCTCTGCATGTTTCCCAGGCGAGCAATTGGCAGCATGTTCAGAACCATGTTTCTGTGAATAACTCCTGAACCGTAAGTCACAGACGCTCGCTCTTGGCTGCATTCGATTCAGCTCGTGGCAGCCAGTCTAAAAAACACTATCTTGGACTTCTCTGCATGTTTCCCAGGCGAGCAATTGGCAGCATGTTCAGAACCATGTTTCTTTGAATAACTCCTGAACCGTAAGTCACAGACGCTCGCTCTTGGCTGCATTCGATTCAGCTCGTGGCAGCCAGTCTAAAAAACACTATCTTGGACTTCTCTGCATGTTTCCCAGGCGAGCAATTGGCAGCATGTTCAGAACCATGTTTCTGTGAATAACTCCTGAACCGTAAGTCACAGACGCTCGCTCTTGGCTGCATTCGATTCAGCTCGTGGCAGCCAGTCTAAAAAACACTATCTTGGACTTCTCTGCATGTTTCCCAGGCGAGCAATTGGCAGCATGTTCAGAACCATGTTTCTGTGAATAACTCCTGAACCGTAAGTCCTAGACGCTCGCTCTTGGCTGCATTCGATTCAGCTCGTGGCAGCCAGTCTAAAAAACACTATCTTGGACTTCTCTGCATGTTTCCCAGGCGAGCAATTGGCAGCATGTTCAGAACCATGTTTCTGAGGCTAATTCCTTAACCGTAAGTCCTAGACGCTCGATCTTGGCGGCATTCGTCTCAGCGCCTGGCAATTAGTATAGGAGCACTGTGTTTGACTTCTCTGGATGTTTCCCAGGCGAGTTATTGACAAGTAAATCCTAGACGCTCGATCTTGGTTATTTTCGCTTTCGCGTCTGGCAGTAAAAGAACCATGTTTCTGTGAATAACTCCTGAACCGTAAGTCCTAGACGCTCGCTCTTGGCTGCATTCGATTCAGCTCGTGGCAGCCAGTCTAAAAAACACTATCTTGGACTTCTCTGCATGTTTCCCAGGCGAGCAATTGGTAGCATGTTCAGAACCATGTTTCTGTGAATAACTCCTGAACCGTAAGTCACAGACGCTCGCTCTTGGCTGCATTCGATTCAGCTCGTGGCAGCCAGTCTAAAAAACACTATCTTGGACTTCTCTGCATGTTTCCCAGGCGAGCAATTGGCAGCATGTTCAGAACCATGTTTCTGTGAATAACTCCTGAACCGTAAGTCACAGACGCTCGCTCTTGGCTGCATTCGATTCAGCTCGTGGCAGCCAGTCTAAAAAACACTATCTTGGACTTCTCTGCATGTTTCCCAGGCGAGCAATTGGCAGCATGTTCAGAACCATGTTTCTGTGAATAACTCCTGAACCGTAAGTCCTAGACGCTCGCTCTTGGCTGCATTCGATTCAGCTCGTGGCAGCCAGTCTAAAAAACACTATCTTGGACTTCTCTGCATGTTTCCCAGGCGAGCAATTGGCAGCATGTTCAGAACCATGTTTCTGAGGCTAATTCCTTAACCGTAAGTCCTAGACGCTCGATCTTGGCGGCATTCGTCTCAGCGCCTGGCAATTAGTATAGGAGCACTGTGTTTGACTTCTCTGGATGTTTCCCAGGCGAGTTATTGACAAGTAAATCCTAGACGCTCGATCTTGGTTATTTTCGCTTTCGCGGCTGGCAGTAAAAGAACCATTTTTCTGTGAATAACTCTTGAACCGTAAGTCACAGACGCTCGCTCTTGGCTGCATTCGATTCAGCTCGTGGCAGCCAGTCTAAAAAACACTATCTTGGACTTCTCTGCATGTTTCCCAGGCGAGCAATTGGCAGCATGTTCAGAACCATGTTTCTGTGAATAACTCCTGAACCGTAAGTCACAGACGCTCGCTCTTGGCTGCATTCGATTCAGCTCGTGGCAGCCAGTCTAAAAAACACTATCTTGGACTTCTCTGCATGTTTCCCAGGCGAGCAATTGGCAGCATGTTCAGAACCATGTTTCTGTGAATAACTCCTGAACCGTAAGTCACAGACGCTCGCTCTTGGCTGCATTCGATTCAGCTCGTGGCAGCCAGTCTAAAAAACACTATCTTGGACTTCTCTGCATGTTCCTAAGGGAAATGTTTCTAAAGCTAATTCTTGAACCGTAAGTCCTAGACGCTCGATCTTGGCGGCATTCGTCTCAGCGCCTGGCAATTAGTATAGGAGCACTGTGTTTGACTTCTCTGGATGTTTCCCAGGCGAGTTATTGACAAGTAAATCCTAGACGCTCGATCTTGGTTATTTTCGCTTTCGCGGCTGGCAGTAAAAGAACCATGTTTCTGTGAATAACTCTTGAACCGTAAGTCACAGACGCTCGCTCTTGGCTGCATTCGATTCAGCTCGTGGCAGCCAGTCTAAAAAACACTATCTTGGACTTCTCTGCATGTTTCCCAGGCGAGCAATTGGCAGCATGTTCAGAACCATGTTTCTGTGAATAACTCCTGAACCGTAAGTCACAGACGCTCGCTCTTGGCTGCATTCGATTCAGCTCGTGGCAGCCAGTCTAAAAAACACTATCTTGGACTTCTCTGCATGTTTCCCAGGCGAGCAATTGGCAGCATGTTCAGAACCATGTTTCTGTGAATAACTCCTGAACCGTAAGTCACAGACGCTCGCTCTTGGCTGCATTCGATTCAGCTCGTGGCAGCCAGTCTAAAAAACACTATCTTGGACTTCTCTGCATGTTCCTAAGGGAAATGTTTCTAAAGCTAATTCTTGAACCGTAAGTCCTAGACGCTCGATCTTGGCGGCATTCGTCTCAGCGCCTGGCAATTAGTATAGGAGCACTGTGTTTGACTTCTCTGGATGTTTCCCAGGCGAGTTATTGACAAGTAAATCCTAGACGCTCGATCTTGGTTATTTTCGCTTTCGCGGCTGGCAGTAAAAGAACCATGTTTCTGTGAATAACTCTTGAACCGTAAGTCACAGACGCTCGCTCTTGGCTGCATTCGATTCAGCTCGTGGCAGCCAGTCTAAAAAACACTATCTTGGACTTCTCTGCATGTTTCCCAGGCGAGCAATTGGCAGCATGTTCAGAACCATGTTTCTGTGAATAACTCCTGAACCGTAAGTCACAGACGCTCGCTCTTGGCTGCATTCGATTCAGCTCGTGGCAGCCAGTCTAAAAAACACTATCTTGGACTTCTCTGCATGTTCCTAAGGGAAATGTTTCTAAAGCTAATTCTTGAACCGTAAGTCCTAGACGCTCGATCTTGGCGGCATTCGTCTCAGCGCCTGGCAATTAGTATAGGAGCACTGTGTTTGACTTCTCTGGATGTTTCCCAGGCGAGTTATTGACAAGTAAATCCTAGACGCTCGATCTTGGTTATTTTCGCTTTCGCGGCTGGCAGTAAAAGAACCATGTTTCTGTGAATAACTCTTGAACCGTAAGTCACAGACGCTCGCTCTTGGCTGCATTCGATTCAGCTCGTGGCAGCCAGTCTAAAAAACACTATCTTGGACTTCTCTGCATGTTTCCCAGGCGAGCAATTGGCAGCATGTTCAGAACCATGTTTCTGTGAATAACTCCTGAACCGTAAGTCACAGACGCTCGCTCTTGGCTGCATTCGATTCAGCTCGTGGCAGCCAGTCTAAAAGACACTATCTTGGACTTCTCTGCATGTTTCCCAGGCGAGCAATTGGCAGCATGTTCAGAACCATGTTTCTGTGAATAACTCCTGAACCGTAAGTCACAGACGCTCGCTCTTGGCTGCATTCGATTCAGCTCGTGGCAGCCAGTCTAAAAAACACTATCTTGGACTTCTCTGCATGTTTCCCAGGCGAGCAATTGGCAGCATGTTCAGAACCATGTTTCTGTGAATAACTCCTGAACCGTAAGTCACAGACGCTCGCTCTTGGCTGCATTCGATTCAGCTCGTGGCAGCCAGTCTAAAAAACACTATCTTGGACTTCTCTGCATGTTTCCCAGGCGAGCAATTGGCAGCATGTTCAGAACCGTGTTTCTGTGAATAACTCCTGAACCGTAAGTCACAGACGCTCGCTCTTGGCTGCATTCGATTCAGCTCGTGGCAGCCAGTCTAAAAAACACTATCTTGGACTTCTCTGCATGTTCCTAAGGGAAATGTTTCTAAAGCTAATTCTTGAACCGTAAGTCCTAGACGCTCGATCTTGGCGGCATTCGTCTCAGCGCCTGGCAATTAGTATAGGAGCACTGTGTTTGACTTCTCTGGATGTTTCCCAGGCGAGTTATTGACAAGTAAATCCTAGACGCTCGATCTTGGTTATTTTCGCTTTCGCGGCTGGCAGTAAAAGAACCATGTTTCTGTGAATAACTCTTGAACCGTAAGTCACAGACGCTCGCTCTTGGCTGCATTCGATTCAGCTCGTGGCAGCCAGTCTAAAAAACACTATCTTGGACTTCTCTGCATGTTTCCCAGGCGAGCAATTGGCAGCATGTTCAGAACCATGTTTCTGTGAATAACTCCTGAACCGTAAGTCACAGACGCTCGCTCTTGGCTGCATTCGATTCAGCTCGTGGCAGCCAGTCTAAAAAACACTATCTTGGACTTCTCTGCATGTTTCCCAGGCGAGCAATTGGCAGCATGTTCAGAACCATGTTTCTGTGAATAACTCCTGAACTGTAAGTCACAGACGCTCGCTCTTGGCTGCATTCGATTCAGCTCGTGGCAGCCAGTCTAAAAAACACTATCTTGGACTTCTCTGCATGTTTCCCAGGCGAGCAATTGGCAGCATGTTCAGAACCATGTTTCTGTGAATAACTCCTGAACCGTAAGTCACAGACGCTCGCTCTTGGCTGCATTCGATTCAGCTCGTGGCAGCCAGTCTAAAAAACACTATCTTGGACTTCTCTGCATGTTTCCCAGGCGAGCAATTGGCAGCATGTTCAGAACCATGTTTCTGTGAATAACTCCTGAACCGTAAGTCACAGACGCTCGCTCTTGGCTGCATTCGATTCAGCTCGTGACAGCCAGTCTAAAAAACACTATCTTGGACTTCTCTGCATGTTCCTAAGGGAAATGTTTCTAAAGCTAATTCTTGAACCGTAAGTCCTAGACGCTCGATCTTGGCGGCATTCGTCTCAGCGCCTGGCAATTAGTATAGGAGCACTGTGTTTGACTTCTCTGGATGTTTCCCAGGCGAGTTATTGACAAGTAAATCCTAGACGCTCGATCTTGGTTATTTTCGCTTTCGCGGCTGGCAGTAAAAGAACCATGTTTCTGTGAATAACTCTTGAACCGTAAGTCACAGACGCTCGCTCTTGGCTGCATTCGATTCAGCTCGTGGCAGCCAGTCTAAAAAACACTATCTTGGACTTCTCTGCATGTTTCCCAGGCGAGCAATTGGCAGCATGTTCAGAACCATGTTTCTGTGAATAACTCCTGAACCGTAAGTCACAGACGCTCGCTCTTGGCTGCATTCGATTCAGCTTGTGGCAGCCAGTCTAAAAAACACTATCTTGGACTTCTCTGCATGTTTCCCAGGCGAGCAATTGGCAGCATGTTCAGAACCATGTTTCTGTGAATAACTCCTGAACCGTAAGTCACAGACGCTCTCTCTTGGCTGCATTCGATTCAGCTCGTGGCAGCCAGTCTAAAAAACACTATCTTGGACTTCTCTGCATGTTCCTAAGGGAAATGTTTCTAAAGCTAATTCTTGAACCGTAAGTCCTAGACGCTCGATCTTGGCGGCATTCGTCTCAGCGCCTGGCAATTAGTATAGGAGCACTGTGTTTGACTTCTCTGGATGTTTCCCAGGCGAGTTATTGACAAGTAAATCCTAGACGCTCGATCTTGGTTATTATCGCTTTCGCGGCTGGCAGTAAAAGAACCATGTTTCTGTGAATAACTCTTGAACCGTAAGTCACAGACGCTCGCTCTTGGCTGCATTCGATTCAGCTCGTGGCAGCCAGTCTAAAAAACACTATCTTGGACTTCTCTGCATGTTTCCCAGGCGAGCAATTGGCAGCATGTTCAGAACCATGTTTCTGTGAATAACTCCTGAACCGTAAGTCACAGACGCTCGCTCTTGGCTGCATTCGATTCAGCTCGTGGCAGCCAGTCTAAAAAACACTATCTTGGACTTCTCTGCATGTTCCTAAGGGAAATGTTTCTAAAGCTAATTCTTGAACCGTAAGTCCTAGACGCTCGATCTTGGCGGCATTCGTCTCAGCGCCTGGCAATTAGTATAGGAGCACTGTGTTTGACTTCTCTGGATGTTTCCCAGGCGAGTTATTGACAAGTAAATCCTAGACGCTCGATCTTGGTTATTTTCGCTTTCGCGGCTGGCAGTAAAAGAACCATGTTTCTGTGAATAACTCCTGAACCGTAAGTCCTAGACGCTCGCTCTTGGCTGCATTCGATTCAGCTCGTGGCAGCCAGTCTAAAAAACACTATCTCTGACTTCTCTGCATGTTTCCCAGGCGAGCAATTGGCAGCATGTTCAGAACCATGTTTCTGTGAATAACTCCTGAACCGTAAGTCACAGACGCTCGCTCTTGGCTGCATTCGATTCAGCTCGTGGCAGCCAGTCTAAAAAACACTATCTTGGACTTCTCTGCATGTTTCCCAGGCGAGCAATTGGCAGCATGTTCAGAACCATGTTTCTGTGAATAACTCCTGAACTGTAAGTCACAGACGCTCGCTCTTGGCTGCATTCGATTCAGCTCGTGGCAGCCAGTCTAAAAAACACTATCTTGGACTTCTCTGCATGTTTCCCAGGCGAGCAATTGGCAGCATGTTCAGAACCATGTTTCTGTGAATAACTCCTGAACCGTAAGTCACAGACGCTCGCTCTTGGCTGCATTCGATTCAGCTCGTGGCAGCCAGTCTAAAAAACACTATCTTGGACTTCTCTGCATGTTTCCCAGGCGAGCAATTGGCAGCATGTTCAGAACCATGTTTCTGTGAATAACTCCTGAACCGTAAGTCACAGACGCTCGCTCTTGGCTGCATTCGATTCAGCTCGTGGCAGCCAGTCTAAAAAACACTATCTTGGACTTCTCTGCATGTTTCCCAGGCGAGCAATTGGCAGCATGTTCAGAACCATGTTTCTGTGAATAACTCCTGAACCGTAAGTCCTAGACGCTCGCTCTTGGCTGCATTCGATTCAGCTCGTGGCAGCCAGTCTAAAAAACACTATCTTGGACTTCTCTGCATGTTTCCCAGGCGAGCAATTGGCAGCATGTTCAGAACCATGTTTCTGAGGCTAATTCCTTAACCGTAAGTCCTAGACGCTCGATCTTGGCGGCATTCGTCTCAGCGCCTGGCAATTAGTATAGGAGCACTGTGTTTGACTTCTCTGGATGTTTCCCAGGCGAGTTATTGACAAGTAAATCCTAGACGCTCGATCTTGGTTATTTTCGCTTTCGCGTCTGGCAGTAAAAGAACCATGTTTCTGTGAATAACTCCTGAACCGTAAGTCCTAGACGCTCGCTCTTGGCTGCATTCGATTCAGCTCGTGGCAGCCAGTCTAAAAAACACTATCTTGGACTTCTCTGCATGTTTCCCAGGCGAGCAATTGGCAGCATGTTCAGAACCATGTTTCTGTGAATAACTCCTGAACCGTAAGTCACAGACGCTCGCTCTTGGCTGCATTCGATTCAGCTCGTGGCAGCCAGTCTAAAAAACACTATCTTGGACTTCTCTGCATGTTTCCCAGGCGAGCAATTGGCAGCATGTTCAGAACCATGTTTCTGTGAATAACTCCTGAACCGTAAGTCCTAGACGCTCCCTCTTGGCTGCATTCGATTCAGCTCGTGGCAGCCAGTCTAAAAAACACTATCTTGGACTTCTCTGCATGTTTCCCAGGCGAGCAATTGGCAGCATGTTCAGAACCATGTTTCTGTGAATAACTCCTGAACCGTAAGTCCTAGACGCTCGCTCTTGGCTGCATTCGATTCAGCTCGTGGCAGCCAGTCTAAAAAACACTATCTTGGACTTCTCTGCATGTTTCTCAGGCGAGCAATTGGCAGCATGTTCAGAACCATGTTTCTGAGGCTAATTCCTTAACCGTAAGTCCTAGACGCTCGATCTTGGCGGCATTCGTCTCAGCGCCTGGCAATTAGTATAGGAGCACTGTGTTTGACTTCTCTGGATGTTTCCCAGGCGAGTTATTGACAAGTAAATCCTAGACGCTCGATCTTGGTTATTTTCGCTTTCGCGGCTGGCAGTAAAAGAACCATGTTTCTGTGAATAACTCCTGAACCATAAGTCCTAGACGCTCGCTCTTGGCTGCATTCGATTCAGCTCGTGGCAGCCAGTCTAAAAAACACTATCTTGGACTTCTCTGCATGTTTCCCAGGCGAGCAATTGGCAGCATGTTCAGAACCATGTTTCTGTGAATAACTCCTGAACCGTAAGTCACAGACGCTCGCTCTTGGCTGCATTCGATTCAGCTCGTGGCAGCCAGTCTAAAAAACACTATCTTGGACTTCTCTGCATGTTTCCCAGGCGAGCAATTGGCAGCATGTTCAGAACCATGTTTCTGTGAATAACTCCTGAACCGTAAGTCCTAGACGCTCGCTCTTGGCTGCATTCGATTCAGCTCGTGGCAGCCAGTCTAAAAAACACTATCTTGGACTTCTCTGCATGTTTCCCAGGCGAGCAATTGGCAGCATGTTCAGAACAATGTTTCTGAGGCTAATTCCTTAACCGTAAGTCCTAGACGCTCGATCTTGGCGGCATTCGTCTCAGCGCCTGGCAATTAGTATAGGAGCACTGTGTTTGACTTCTCTGGATGTTTCCCAGGCGAGTTATTGACAAGTAAATCCTAGACGCTCGATCTTGGTTATTTTCGCTTTCGCGGCTGGCAGTAAAAGAACCATGTTTCTGTGAATAACACTTGAACCGTAAGTCACAGACGCTCGCTCTTGGCTGCATTCGATTCAGCTCGTGGCAGCCAGTCTAAAAAACACTATCTTGGACTTCTCTGCATGTTTCCCAGGCGAGCAATTGGTAGCATGTTCAGAACCATGTTTCTGTGAATAACTCCTGAACCGTAAGTCACAGACGCTCGCTCTTGGCTGCATTCGATTCAGCTCGTGGCAGCCAGTCTAAAAAACACTATCTTGGACTTCTCTGCATGTTTCCCAGGCGAGCAATTGGCAGCATGTTCAGAACCATGTTTCTGTGAATAACTCCTGAACCGTAAGTCACAGACGCTCGCTCTTGGCTGCATTCGATTCAGCTCGTGGCAGCCAGTCTAAAAAACACTATCTTGGACTTCTCTGCATGTTTCCCAGGCGAGCAATTGGCAGCATGTTCAGAACCATGTTTCTGTGAATAACTCCTGAACCGTAAGTCCTAGACGCTCGCTCTTGGCTGCATTCGATTCAGCTCGTGGCAGCCAGTCTAAAAAACACTATCTTGGACTTCTCTGCATGTTTCCCAGGCGAGCAATTGGCAGCATGTTCAGAACCATGTTTCTGAGGCTAATTCCTTAACCGTAAGTCCTAGACGCTCGATCTTGGCGGCATTCGTCTCAGCGCCTGGCAATTAGTATAGGAGCACTGTGTTTGACTTCTCTGGATGTTTCCCAGGCGAGTTATTGACAAGTAAATCCTAGACGCTCGATCTTGGTTATTTTCGCTTTCGCGGCTGGCAGTAAAAGAACCATGTTTCTGTGAATAACTCTTGAACCGTAAGTCACAGACGCTCGCTCTTGGCTGCATTCGATTCAGCTCGTGGCAGCCAGTCTAAAAAACACTATCTTGGACTTCTCTGCATGTTTCCCAGGCGAGCAATTGGCAGCATGTTCAGAACCATGTTTCTGTGAATAACTCCTGAACCGTAAGTCACAGACGCTCGCTCTTGGCTGCATTCGATTCAGCTCGTGGCAGCCAGTCTAAAAAACACTATCTTGGACTTCTCTGCATGTTTCCCAGGCGAGCAATTGGCAGCATGTTCAGAACCATGTTTCTGTGAATAACTCCTGAACCGTAAGTCACAGACGCTCGCTCTTAGCTGCATTCGATTCAGCTCGTGGCAGCCAGTCTAAAAAACACTATCTTGGACTTCTCTGCATGTTCCTAAGGGAAATGTTTCTAAAGCTAATTCTTGAACCGTAAGTCCTAGACGCTCGATCTTGGCGGCATTCGTCTCAGCGCCTGGCAATTAGTATAGGAGCACTGTGTTTGACTTCTCTGGATGTTTCCCAGACGAGTTATTGACAAGTAAATCCTAGACGCTCGATCTTGGTTATTTTCGCTTTCGCGGCTGGCAGTAAAAGAACCATGTTTCTGTGAATAACTCTTGAACCGTAAGTCACAGACGCTCGCTCTTGGCTGCATTCGATTCAGCTCGTGGCAGCCAGTCTAAAAAACACTATCTTGGACTTCTCTGCATGTTTCCCAGGCGAGCAATTGGCAGCATGTTCAGAACCATGTTTCTGTGAATAACTCCTGAACCGTAAGTCACAGACGCTCGCTCTTGGCTGCATTCGATTCAGCTCGTGGCAGCCAGTCTAAAAAACACTATCTTGGACTTCTCTGCATGTTTCCCAGGCGAGCAATTGGCAGCATGTTCAGAACCATGTTTCTGTGAATAACTCCTGAACCGTAAGTCACAGACGCTCGCTCTTGGCTGCATTCGATTCAGCTCGTGGCAGCCAGTCTAAAAAACACTATCTTGGACTTCTCTGCATGTTTCCCAGGCGAGCAATTGGCAGCATGTTCAGAACCATGTTTCTGTGAATAACTCCTGAACCGTAAGTCACAGACGCTCGCTCTTGGCTGCATTCGATTCAGCTCGTGGCAGCCAGTCTAAAAAACACTATCTTGGACTTCTCTGCATGTTTCCCAGGCGAGCAATTGGCAGCATGTTCAGAACCATGTTTCTGTGAATAACTCCTGAACCGTAAGTCCTAGACGCTCGCTCTTGGCTGCATTCGATTCAGCTCGTGGCAGCCAGTCTAAAAAACACTATCTTGGACTTCTCTGCATGTTTCCCAGGCGAGCAATTGGCAGCATGTTCAGAACCATGTTTCTGAGGCTAATTCCTTAACCGTAAGTCCTAGACGCTCGATCTTGGCGGCATTCGTCTCAGCGCCTGGCAATTAGTATAGGAGCACTGTGTTTGACTTCTCTGGATGTTTCCCAGGCGAGTTATTGACAAGTAAATCCTAGACGCTCGATCTTGGTTATTTTCGCTTTCGCGGCTGGCAGTAAAAGAACCATGTTTCTGTGAATAACACTTGAACCGTAAGTCACAGACGCTCGCTCTTGGCTGCATTCGATTCAGCTCGTGGCAGCCAGTCTAAAAAACACTATCTTGGACTTCTCTGCATGTTTCCCAGGCGAGCAATTGGTAGCATGTTCAGAACCATGTTTCTGTGAATAACTCCTGAACCGTAAGTCACAGACGCTCGCTCTTGGCTGCATTCGATTCAGCTCGTGGCAGCCAGTCTAAAAAACACTATCTTGGACTTCTCTGCATGTTTCCCAGGCGAGCAATTGGCAGCATGTTCAGAACCATGTTTCTGTGAATAACTCCTGAACCGTAAGTCACAGACGCTCGCTCTTGGCTGCATTCGATTCAGCTCGTGGCAGCCAGTCTAAAAAACACTATCTTGGACTTCTCTGCATGTTTCCCAGGCGAGCAATTGGCAGCATGTTCAGAACCATGTTTCTGTGAATAACTCCTGAACCGTAAGTCCTAGACGCTCGCTCTTGGCTGCATTCGATTCAGCTCGTGGCAGCCAGTCTAAAAAACACTATCTTGGACTTCTCTGCATGTTTCCCAGGCGAGCAATTGGCAGCATGTTCAGAACCATGTTTCTGAGGCTAATTCCTTAACCGTAAGTCCTAGACGCTCGATCTTGGCGGCATTCGTCTCAGCGCCTGGCAATTAGTATAGGAGCACTGTGTTTGACTTCTCTGGATGTTTCCCAGGCGAGTTATTGACAAGTAAATCCTAGACGCTCGATCTTGGTTATTTTCGCTTTCGCGGCTGGCAGTAAAAGAACCATGTTTCTGTGAATAACTCTTGAACCGTAAGTCACAGACGCTCGCTCTGGGCTGCATTCGATTCAGCTCGTGGCAGCCAGTCTAAAAAACACTATCTTGGACTTCTCTGCATGTTTCCCAGGCGAGCAATTGGCAGCATGTTCAGAACCATGTTTCTGTGAATAACTCCTGAACCGTAAGTCACAGACGCTCGCTCTTGGCTGCATTCGATTCAGCTCGTGGCAGCCAGTCTAAAAAACACTATCTTGGACTTCTCTGCATGTTTCCCAGGCAAGCAATTGGCAGCATGTTCAGAACCATGTTTCTGTGAATAACTCCTGAACCGTAAGTCACAGACGCTCGCTCTTGGCTGCATTCGATTCAGCTCGTGGCAGCCAGTCTAAAAAACACTATCTTGGACTTCTCTGCATGTTCCTAAGGGAAATGTTTCTAAAGCTAATTCTTGAACCGTAAGTCCTAGACGCTCGATCTTGGCGGCATTCGTCTCAGCGCCTGGCAATTAGTATAGGAGCACTGTGTTTGACTTCTCTGGATGTTTCCCAGGCGAGTTATTGACAAGTAAATCCTAGACGCTCGATCTTGGTTATTTTCGCTTTCGCGGCTGGCAGTAAAAGAACCATGTTTCTGTGAATAACTCTTGAACCGTAAGTCACAGACGCTCGCTCTTGGCTGCATTCGATTCAGCTCGTGGCAGCCAGTCTAAAAAACACTATCTTGGACTTCTCTGCATGTTTCCCAGGCGAGCAATTGGCAGCATGTTCAGAACCATGTTTCTGTGAATAACTCCTGAACCGTAAGTCACAGACGCTCGCTCTTGGCTGCATTCGATTCAGCTCGTGGCAGCCAGTCTAAAAAACACTATCTTGGACTTCTCTGCATGTTTCCCAGGCGAGCAATTGGCAGCATGTTCAGAACCATGTTTCTGTGAATAACTCCTGAACCGTAAGTCACAGACGCTCGCTCTTGGCTGCATTCGATTCAGCTCGTGGCAGCCAGTCTAAAAAACACTATCTTGGACTTCTCTGCATGTTTCCCAGGCGAGCAATTGGCAGCATGTTCAGAACCATGTTTCTGTGAATAACTCCTGAACCGTAAGTCACAGACGCTCGCTCTTGGCTGCATTCGATTCAGCTCGTGGCAGCCAGTCTAAAAAACACTATCTTGGACTTCTCTGCATGTTTCCCAGGCGAGCAATTGGCAGCATGTTCAGAACCATGTTTCTGTGAATAACTCCTGAACCGTAAGTCCTAGACGCTCGCTCTTGGCTGCATTCGATTCAGCTCGTGGCAGCCAGTCTAAAAAACACTATCTTGGACTTCTCTGCATGTTTCCCAGGCGAGCAATTGGCAGCATGTTCAGAACCATGTTTCTGAGGCTAATTCCTTAACCGTAAGTCCTAGACGCTCGATCTTGGCGGCATTCGTCTCAGCGCCTGGCAATTAGTATAGGAGCACTGTGTTTGACTTCTCTGGATGTTTCCCAGGCGAGTTATTGACAAGTAAATCCTAGACGCTCGATCTTGGTTATTTTCGCTTTCGCGGCTGGCAGTAAAAGAACCATGTTTCTGTGAATAACACTTGAACCGTAAGTCACAGACGCTCGCTCTTGGCTGCATTCGATTCAGCTCGTGGCAGCCAGTCTAAAAAACACTATCTTGGACTTCTCTGCATGTTTCCCAGGCGAGCAATTGGTAGCATGTTCAGAACCATGTTTCTGTGAATAACTCCTGAACCGTAAGTCACAGACGCTCGCTCTTGGCTGCATTCGATTCAGCTCGTGGCAGCCAGTCTAAAAAACACTATCTTGGACTTCTCTGCATGTTTCCCAGGCGAGCAATTGGCAGCATGTTCAGAACCATGTTTCTGTGAATAACTCCTGAACCGTAAGTCACAGACGCTCGCTCTTGGCTGCATTCGATTCAGCTCGTGGCAGCCAGTCTAAAAAACACTATCTTGGACTTCTCTGCATGTTTCCCAGGCGAGCAATTGGCAGCATGTTCAGAACCATGTTTCTGTGAATAACTCCTGAACCGTAAGTCCTAGACGCTCGCTCTTGGCTGCATTCGATTCAGCTCGTGGCAGCCAGTCTAAAAAACACTATCTTGGACTTCTCTGCATGTTTCCCAGGCGAGCAATTGGCAGCATGTTCAGAACCATGTTTCTGAGGCTAATTCCTTAACCGCAAGTCCTAGACGCTCGATCTTGGCGGCATTCGTCTCAGCGCCTGGCAATTAGTATAGGAGCACTGTGTTTGACTTCTCTGGATGTTTCCCAGGCGAGTTATTGACAAGTAAATCCTAGACGCTCGATCTTGGTTATTTTCGCTTTCGCGGCTGGCAGTAAAAGAACCATGTTTCTGTGAATAACACTTGAACCGTAAGTCACAGACGCTCGCTCTTGGCTGCATTCGATTCAGCTCGTGGCAGCCAGTCTAAAAAACACTATCTTGGACTTCTCTGCATGTTTCCCAGGCGAGCAATTGGTAGCATGTTCAGAACCATGTTTCTGTGAATAACTCCTGAACCGTAAGTCACAGACGCTCGCTCTTGGCTGCATTCGATTCAGCTCGTGGCAGCCAGTCTAAAAAACACTATCTTGGACTTCTCTGCATGTTTCCCAGGCGAGCAATTGGCAGCATGTTCAGAACCATGTTTCTGTGAATAACTCCTGAACCGTAAGTCACAGACGCTCGCTCTTGGCTGCATTCGATTCAGCTCGTGGCAGCCAGTCTAAAAAACACTATCTTGGACTTCTCTGCATGTTTCCCAGGCGAGCAATTGGCAGCATGTTCAGAACCATGTTTCTGTGAATAACTCCTGAACCGTAAGTCCTAGACGCTCGCTCTTGGCTGCATTCGATTCAGCTCGTGGCAGCCAGTCTAAAAAACACTATCTTGGACTTCTCTGCATGTTTCCCAGGCGAGCAATTGGCAGCATGTTCAGAACCATGTTTCTGAGGCTAATTCCTTAACCGTAAGTCCTAGACGCTCGATCTTGGCGGCATTCGTCTCAGCGCCTGGCAATTAGTATAGGAGCACTGTGTTTGACTTCTCTGGATGTTTCCCAGGCGAGTTATTGACAAGTAAATCCTAGACGCTCGATCTTTGTTATTTTCGCTTTCGCGGCTGGCAGTAAAAGAACCATGTTTCTGTGAATAACTCTTGAACCGTAAGTCACAGACGCTCGCTCTTGGCTGCATTCGATTCAGCTCGTGGCAGCCAGTCTAAAAAACACTATCTTGGACTTCTCTGCATGTTTCCCAGGCGAGCAATTGGCAGCATGTTCAGAACCATGTTTCTGTGAATAACTCCTGAACCGTAAGTCACAGACGCTCGCTCTTGGCTGCATTCGATTCAGCTCGTGGCAGCCAGTCTAAAAAACACTATCTTGGACTTCTCTGCATGTTTCCCAGGCGAGCAATTGGCAGCATGTTCAGAACCATGTTTCTGTGAATAACTCCTGAACCGTAAGTCACAGACGCTCGCTCTTGGCTGCATTCGATTCAGCTCGTGGCAGCCAGTCTAAAAAACACTATCTTGGACTTCTCTGCATGTTCCTAAGGGAAATGTTTCTAAAGCTAATTCTTGAACCGTAAGTCCTAGACGCTCGATCTTGGCGGCATTCGTCTCAGCGCCTGGCAATTAGTATAGGAGCACTGTGTTTGACTTCTCTGGATGTTTCCCAGGCGAGTTATTGACAAGTAAATCCTAGACGCTCGATCTTGGTTATTTTCGCTTTCGCGGCTGGCAGTAAAAGAACCATGTTTCTGTGAATAACACTTGAACCGTAAGTCACAGACGCTCGCTCTTGGCTGCATTCGATTCAGCTCGTGGCAGCCAGTCTAAAAAACACTATCTTGGACTTCTCTGCATGTTTCCCAGGCGAGCAATTGGCAGCATGTTCAGAACCATGTTTCTGTGAATAACTCCTGAACCGTAAGTCCTAGACGCTCGCTCTTGGCTGCATTCGATTCAGCTCGTGGCAGCCAGTCTAAAAAACACTATCTTGGACTTCTCTGCATGTTTCCCAGGCGAGCAATTGGCAGCATGTTCAGAACCATGTTTCTGAGGCTAATTCCTTAACCGTAAGTCCTAGACGCTCGATCTTGGCGGCATTCGTCTCAGCGCCTGGCAATTAGTATAGGAGCACTGTGTTTGACTTCTCTGGATGTTTCCCAGGCGAGTTATTGACAAGTAAATCCTAGACGCTCGATCTTGGTTATTTTCGCTTTCGCGGCTGGCAGTAAAAGAACCATGTTTCTGTGAATAACTCTTGAACCGTAAGTCACAGACGCTCGCTCTTGGCTGCATTCGATTCAGCTCGTGGCAGCCAGTCTAAAAAACACTATCTTGGACTTCTCTGCATGTTTCCCAGGCGAGCAATTGGCAGCATGTTCAGAACCATGTTTCTGTGAATAACTCCTGAACCGTAAGTCACAGACGCTCGCTCTTGGCTGCATTCGATTCAGCTCGTGGCAGCCAGTCTAAAAAACACTATCTTGGACTTCTCTGCATGTTTCCCAGGCGAGCAATTGGCAGCATGTTCAGAACCATGTTTCTGTGAATAACTCCTGAACCGTAAGTCACAGACGCTCGCTCTTGGCTGCATTCGATTCAGCTCGTGGCAGCCAGTCTAAAAAACACTATCTTGGACTTCTCTGCATGTTCCTAAGGGAAATGTTTCTAAAGCTAATTCTTGAACCGTAAGTCCTAGACGCTCGATCTTGGCGGCATTCGTCTCAGCGCCTGGCAATTAGTATAGGAGCACTGTGTTTGACTTCTCTGGATGTTTCCCAGGCGAGTTATTGACAAGTAAATCCTAGACGCTCGATCTTGGTTATTTTCGCTTTCGCGGCTGGCAGTAAAAGAACCATGTTTCTGTGAATAACTCTTGAACCGTAAGTCACAGACGCTCGCTCTTGGCTGCATTCGATTCAGCTCGTGGCAGCCAGTCTAAAAAACACTATCTTGGACTTCTCTGCATGTTTCCCAGGCGAGCAATTGGCAGCATGTTCAGAACCATGTTTCTGTGAATAACTCCTGAACCGTAAGTCACAGACGCTCGCTCCTGGCTGCATTCGATTCAGCTCGTGGCAGCCAGTCTAAAAAACACTATCTTGGACTTCTCTGCATGTTTCCCAGGCGAGCAATTGGCAGCATGTTCAGAACCATGTTTCTGTGAATAACTCCTGAACCGTAAGTCACAGACGCTCGCTCTTGGCTGCATTCGATTCAGCTCCTGGCAGCCAGTCTAAAAAACACTATCTTGGACTTCTCTGCATGTTTCCCAGGCGAGCAATTGGCAGCATGTTCAGAACCATGTTTCTGTGAATAACTCCTGAACCGTAAGTCACAGACGCTCGCTCTTGGCTGCATTCGATTCAGCTCGTGGCAGCCAGTCTAAAAAACACTATCTTGGACTTCTCTGCATGTTTCCCAGGCGAGCAATTGGCAGCATGTTCAGAACCATGTTTCTGTGAATAACTCCTGAACCGTAAGTCACAGACGCTCGCTCTTGGCTGCATTCGATTCAGCTCGTGGCAGCCAGTCTAAAAAACACTATCTTGGACTTCTCTGCATGTTTCCCAGGCGAGCAATTGGCAGCATGTTCAGAACCATGTTTCTGAGGCTAATTCCTTAACCGTAAGTCCTAGACGCTCGATCTTGGCGGCATTCGTCTCAGCGCCTGGCAATTAGTATAGGAGCACTGTGTTTGACTTCTCTGGATGTTTCCAAGGCGAGTTATTGACAAGTAAATCCTAGACGCTCGATCTTGGTTATTTTCGCTTTCGCGTCTGGCAGTAAAAGAACCATGTTTCTGTGAATAACTCCTGAACCGTAAGTC
The DNA here is from genome assembly GCF_050947455.1 of Rhinoderma darwinii. Lineage (NCBI taxonomy): Eukaryota > Metazoa > Chordata > Amphibia > Anura > Rhinodermatidae > Rhinoderma > Rhinoderma darwinii. The sequence goes on from NW_027462202.1 coordinate 31,753, forward strand.
CTAGACGCTCGCTCTTGGCTGCATTCGATTCAGCTCGTGGCAGCCAGTCTAAAAAACACTATCTTGGACTTCTCTGCATGTTTCCCAGGCGAGCAATTGGCAGCATGTTCAGAACCATGTTTCTGTGAATAACTCCTGAACCGTAAGTCACAGACGCTCGCTCTTGGCTGCATTCGATTCAGCTCGTGGCAGCCAGTCTAAAAAACACTATCTTGGACTTCTCTGCATGTTTCCCAGGCGAGCAATTGGCAGCATGTTCAGAACCATGTTTCTGTGAATAACTCCTGAACCGTAAGTCCTAGACGCTCGCTCTTGGCTGCATTCGATTCAGCTCGTGGCAGCCAGTCTAAAAAACACTATCTTGGACTTCTCTGCATGTTTCCCAGGCGAGCAATTGGCAGCATGTTCAGAACCATGTTTCTGAGGCTAATTCCTTAACCGTAAGTCCTAGACGCTCGATCTTGGCGGCATTCGTCTCAGCGCCTGGCAATTAGTATAGGAGCACTGTGTTTGACTTCTCTGGATGTTTCCCAGGCGAGTTATTGAAAAGTAAATCCTAGACGCTCGATCTTGGTTATTTTCGCTTTCGCGGCTGGCAGTAAAAGAACCATGTTTCTGTGAATAACACTTGAACCGTAAGTCACAGACGCTCGCTCTTGGCTGCATTCGATTCAGCTCGTGGCAGCCAGTCTAAAAAACAATATCTTGGACTTCTCTGCATGTTTCCCAGGCGAGCAATTGGTAGCATGTTCAGAACCATGTTTCTGTGAATAACTCCTGAACCGTAAGTCACAGACGCTCGCTCTTGGCTGCATTCGATTCAGCTCGTGGCAGCCAGTCTAAAAAACACTATCTTGGACTTCTCTGCATGTTTCCCAGGCGAGCAATTGGCAGCATGTTCAGAACCATGTTTCTGTGAATAACTCCTGAACCGTAAGTCACAGACGCTCGCTCTTGGCTGCATTCGATTCAGCTCGTGGCAGCCAGTCTAAAAAACACTATCTTGGACTTCTCTGCATGTTTCCCAGGCGAGCAATTGGCAGCATGTTCAGAACCATGTTTCTGTGAATAACTCCTGAACCGTAAGTCCTAGACGCTCGCTCTTGGCTGCATTCGATTCAGCTCGTGGCAGCCAGTCTAAAAAACACTATCTTGGACTTCTCTGCATGTTTCCCAGGCGAGCAATTGGCAGCATGTTCAGAACCATGTTTCTGTGAATAACTCCTGAACCGTAAGTCACAGACGCTCGCTCTTGGCTGCATTCGATTCAGCTCGTGGCAGCCAGTCTAAAAAACACTATCTTGGACTTCTCTGCATGTTTCCCAGGCGAGCAATTGGCAGCATGTTCAGAACCATGTTTCTGAGGCTAATTCATTAACCGTAAGTCCTAGACGCTCGATCTTGGCGGCATTCGTCTCAGCGCCTGGCAATTAGTATAGGAGCACTGTGTTTGACTTCTCTGGATGTTTCCCAGGCGAGTTATTGACAAGTAAATCCTAGACGCTCGATCTTGGTTATTTTCGCTTTCGCGGCTGGCAGTAAAAGAACCATGTTTCTGTGAATAACACTTGAACCGTAAGTCACAGACGCTCGCTCTTGGCTGCATTCGATTCAGCTCGTGGCAGCCAGTCTAAAAAACACTATCTTGGACTTCTCTGCATGTTTCCCAGGCGAGCAATTGGTAGCATGTTCAGAACAATGTTTCTGTGAATAACTCCTGAACCGTAAGTCACAGACGCTCGCTCTTGGCTGCATTCGATTCAGCTCGTGGCAGCCAGTGTAAAAAACACTATCTTGGACTTCTCTGCATGTTTCCCAGGCGAGCAATTGGCAGCATGTTCAGAACCATGTTTCTGTGAATAACTCCTGAACCGTAAGTCACAGACGCTCGCTCTTGGCTGCATTCGATTCAGCTCGTGGCAGCCAGTCTAAAAAATACTATCTTGGACTTCTCTGCATGTTTCCCAGGCGAGCAATTGGCAGCATGTTCAGAACCATGTTTCTGTGAATAACTCCTGAACCGTAAGTCCTAGACGCTCGCTCTTGGCTGCATTCGATTCAGCTCGTGGCAGCCAGTCTAAAAAACACTATCTTGGACTTCTCTGCATGTTTCCCAGGCGAGCAATTGGCAGCATGTTCAGAACCATGTTTCTGAGGCTAATTCCTTAACCGTAAGTCCTAGACGCTCGATCTTGGCGGCATTCGTCTCAGCGCCTGGCAATTAGTATAGGAGCACTGTGTTTGACTTCTCTGGATGTTTCCCAGGCGAGTTATTGACAAGTAAATCCTAGACGCTCGATCTTGGTTATTTTCGCTTTCGCGGCTGGCAGTAAAAGAACCATGTTTCTGTGAATAACTCTTGAACCGTAAGTCACAGACGCTCGCTCTTGGCTGCATTCGATTCAGCTCGTGGCAGCCAGTCTAAAAAACACTATCTTGGACTTCTCTGCATGTTTCCCAGGCGAGCAATTGGCAGCATGTTCAGAACCATGTTTCTGTGAATAACTCCTGAACCGTAAGTCACAGACGCTCGCTCTTGGCTGCATTCGATTCAGCTCGTGGCAGCCAGTCTAAAAAACACTATCTTGGACTTCTCTGCATGTTTCCCAGGCAAGCAATTGGCAGCATGTTCAGAACCATGTTTCTGTGAATAACTCCTGAACCGTAAGTCACAGACGCTCGCTCTTGGCTGCATTCGATTCAGCTCGTGGCAGCCAGTCTAAAAAACACTATCTTGGACTTCTCTGCATGTTCCTAAGGGAAATGTTTCTAAAGCTAATTCTTGAACCGTAAGTCCTAGACGCTCGATCTTGGCGGCATTCGTCTCAGCGCCTGGCAATTAGTATAGGAGCACTGTGTTTGACTTCTCTGGATGTTTCCCAGGCGAGTTATTGACAAGTAAATCCTAGACGCTCGATCTTGGTTATTTTCGCTTTCGCGGCTGGCAGTAAAAGAACCATGTTTCTGTGAATAACTCTTGAACCGTAAGTCACAGACGCTCGCTCTTGGCTGCATTCGATTCAGCTCGTGGCAGCCAGTCTAAAAAACACTATCTTGGACTTCTCTGCATGTTTCCCAGGCGAGCAATTGGCAGCATGTTCAGAACCATGTTTCTGTGAATAACTCCTGAACCGTAAGTCACAGACGCTCGCTCTTGGCTGCATTCGATTCAGCTCGTGGCAGCCAGTCTAAAAAACACTATCTTGGACTTCTCTGCATGTTTCCCAGGCGAGCAATTGGCAGCATGTTCAGAACCATGTTTCTGTGAATAACTCCTGAACCGTAAGTCACAGACGCTCGCTCTTGGCTGCATTCGATTCAGCTCGTGGCAGCCAGTCTAAAAAACACTATCTTGGACTTCTCTGCATGTTCCTAAGGGAAATGTTTCTAAAGCTAATTCTTGAACCGTAAGTCCTAGACGCTCGATCTTGGCGGCATTCGTCTCAGCGCCTGGCAATTAGTATAGGAGCACTGTGTTTGACTTCTCTGGATGTTTCCCAGGCGAGTTATTGACAAGTAAATCCTAGACGCTCGATCTTGGTTATTTTCGCTTTCGCGGCTGGCAGTAAAAGAACCATGTTTCTGTGAATAACTCTTGAACCGTAAGTCACAGACGCTCGCTCTTGGCTGCATTCGATTCAGCTCGTGGCAGCCAGTCTAAAAACACTATCTTGGACTTCTCTGCATGTTTCCCAGGCGAGCAATTGGCAGCATGTTCAGAACCATGTTTCTGTGAATAACTCCTGAACCGTAAGTCACAGACGCTCGCTCTTGGCTGCATTCGATTCAGCTCGTGGCAGCCAGTCTAAAAAACACTATCTTGGACTTCTCTGCATGTTTCCCAGGCGAGCAATTGGCAGCATGTTCAGAACCATGTTTCTGTGAATAACTCCTGAACCGTAAGTCCTAGACGCTCGCTCTTGGCTGCATTCGATTCAGCTCGTGGCAGCCAGTCTAAAAAACACTATCTTGGACTTCTCTGCATGTTTCCCAGGCGAGCAATTGGCAGCATGTTCAGAACCATGTTTCTGAGGCTAATTCCTTAACCGCAAGTCCTAGACGCTCGATCTTGGCGGCATTCGTCTCAGCGCCTGGCAATTAGTATAGGAGCACTGTGTTTGACTTCTCTGGATGTTTCCCAGGCGAGTTATTGACAAGTAAATCCTAGACGCTCGATCTTGGTTATTTTCGCTTTCGCGGCTGGCAGTAAAAGAACCATGTTTCTGTGAATAACACTTGAACCGTAAGTCACAGACGCTCGCTCTTGGCTGCATTCGATTCAGCTCGTGGCAGCCAGTCTAAAAAACACTATCTTGGACTTCTCTGCATGTTTCCCAGGCGAGCAATTGGTAGCATGTTCAGAACCATGTTTCTGTGAATAACTCCTGAACCGTAAGTCACAGACGCTCGCTCTTGGCTGCATTCGATTCAGCTCGTGGCAGCCAGTCTAAAAAACACTATCTTGGACTTCTCTGCATGTTTCCCAGGCGAGCAATTGGCAGCATGTTCAGAACCATGTTTCTGTGAATAACTCCTGAACCGTAAGTCACAGACGCTCGCTCTTGGCTGCATTCGATTCAGCTCCTGGCAGCCAGTCTAAAAAACACTATCTTGGACTTCTCTGCATGTTTCCCAGGCGAGCAATTGGCAGCATGTTCAGAACCATGTTTCTGTGAATAACTCCTGAACCGTAAGTCACAGACGCTCGCTCTTGGCTGCATTCGATTCAGCTCGTGGCAGCCAGTCTAAAAAACACTATCTTGGACTTCTCTGCATGTTTCCCAGGCGAGCAATTGGCAGCATGTTCAGAACCATGTTTCTGTGAATAACTCCTGAACCGTAAGTCACAGACGCTCGCTCTTGGCTGCATTCGATTCAGCTCGTGGCAGCCAGTCTAAAAAACACTATCTTGGACTTCTCTGCATGTTTCCCAGGCGAGCAATTGGCAGCATGTTCAGAACCATGTTTCTGAGGCTAATTCCTTAACCGTAAGTCCTAGACGCTCGATCTTGGCGGCATTCGTCTCAGCGCCTGGCAATTAGTATAGGAGCACTGTGTTTGACTTCTCTGGATGTTTCCAAGGCGAGTTATTGACAAGTAAATCCTAGACGCTCGATCTTGGTTATTTTCGCTTTCGCGTCTGGCAGTAAAAGAACCATGTTTCTGTGAATAACTCCTGAACCGTAAGTCCTAGACGCTCGCTCTTGGCTGCATTCGATTCAGCTCGTGGCAGCCAGTCTAAAAAACACTATCTTGGACTTCTCTGCATGTTTCCCAGGCGAGCAATTGGCAGCATGTTCAGAACCATGTTTCTGTGAATAACTCCTGAACCGTAAGTCACAGACGCTCGCTCTTGGCTGCATTCGATTCAGCTCGTGGCAGCCAGTCTAAAAAACACTATCTTGGACTTCTCTGCATGTTTCCCAGGCGAGCAATTGGCAGCATGTTCAGAACCATGTTTCTGTGAATAACTCCTGAACCGTAAGTCCTAGACGCTCGCTCTTGGCTGCATTCGATTCAGCTCGTGGCAGCCAGTCTAAAAAACACTATCTTGGACTTCTCTGCATGTTTCCCAGGCGAGCAATTGGCAGCATGTTCAGAACCATGTTTCTGAGGCTAATTCCTTAACCGTAAGTCCTAGACGCTCGATCTTGGCGGCATTCGTCTCAGCGCCTGGCAATTAGTATAGGAGCACTGTGTTTGACTTCTCTGGATGTTTCCCAGGCGAGTTATTGAAAAGTAAATCCTAGACGCTCGATCTTGGTTATTTTCGCTTTCGCGGCTGGCAGTAAAAGAACCATGTTTCTGTGAATAACACTTGAACCGTAAGTCACAGACGCTCGCTCTTGGCTGCATTCGATTCAGCTCGTGGCAGCCAGTCTAAAAAACAATATCTTGGACTTCTCTGCATGTTTCCCAGGCGAGCAATTGGTAGCATGTTCAGAACCATGTTTCTGTGAATAACTCCTGAACCGTAAGTCACAGACGCTCGCTCTTGGCTGCATTCGATTCAGCTCGTGGCAGCCAGTCTAAAAAACACTATCTTGGACTTCTCTGCATGTTTCCCAGGCGAGCAATTGGCAGCATGTTCAGAACCATGTTTCTGTGAATAACTCCTGAACCGTAAGTCACAGACGCTCGCTCTTGGCTGTATTCGATTCAGCTCGTGGCAGCCAGTCTAAAAAACACTATCTTGGACTTCTCTGCATGTTTCCCAGGCGAGCAATTGGCAGCATGTTCAGAACCATGTTTCTGTGAATAACTCCTGAACCGTAAGTCCTAGACGCTCGCTCTTGGCTGCATTCGATTCAGCTCGTGGCAGCCAGTCTAAAAAACACTATCTTGGACTTCTCTGCATGTTTCCCAGGCGAGCAATTGGCAGCATGTTCAGAACCATGTTTCTGTGAATAACTCCTGAACCGTAAGTCACAGACGCTCGCTCTTGGCTGCATTCGATTCAGCTCGTGGCAGCCAGTCTAAAAAACACTATCTTGGACTTCTCTGCATGTTTCCCAGGCGAGCAATTGGCAGCATGTTCAGAACCATGTTTCTGAGGCTAATTCATTAACCGTAAGTCCTAGACGCTCGATCTTGGCGGCATTCGTCTCAGCGCCTGGCAATTAGTATAGGAGCACTGTGTTTGACTTCTCTGGATGTTTCCCAGGCGAGTTATTGACAAGTAAATCCTAGACGCTCGATCTTGGTTATTTTCGCTTTCGCGGCTGGCAGTAAAAGAACCATGTTTCTGTGAATAACACTTGAACCGTAAGTCACAGACGCTCGCTCTTGGCTGCATTCGATTCAGCTCGTGGCAGCCAGTCTAAAAAACACTATCTTGGACTTCTCTGCATGTTTCCCAGGCGAGCAATTGGTAGCATGTTCAGAACCATGTTTCTGTGAATAACTCCTGAACCGTAAGTCACAGACGCTCGCTCTTGGCTGCATTCGATTCAGCTCGTGGCAGCCAGTCTAAAAAACACTATCTTGGACTTCTCTGCATGTTTCCCAGGCGAGCAATTGGCAGCATGTTCAGAACCATGTTTCTGTGAATAACTCCTGAACCGTAAGTCACAGACGCTCGCTCTTGGCTGCATTCGATTCAGCTCGTGGCAGCCAGTCTAAAAAATACTATCTTGGACTTCTCTGCATGTTTCCCAGGCGAGCAATTGGCAGCATGTTCAGAACCATGTTTCTGTGAATAACTCCTGAACCGTAAGTCCTAGACGCTCGCTCTTGGCTGCATTCGATTCAGCTCGTGGCAGCCAGTCTAAAAAACACTATCTTGGACTTCTCTGCATGTTTCCCAGGCGAGCAATTGGCAGCATGTTCAGAACCATGTTTCTGAGGCTAATTCCTTAACCGTAAGTCCTAGACGCTCGATCTTGGCGGCATTCGTCTCAGCGCCTGGCAATTAGTATAGGAGCACTGTGTTTGACTTCTCTGGATGTTTCCCAGGCGAGTTATTGACAAGTAAATCCTAGACGCTCGATCTTGGTTATTTTCGCTTTCGCGGCTGGCAGTAAAAGAACCATGTTTCTGTGAATAACTCTTGAACCGTAAGTCACAGACGCTCGCTCTTGGCTGCATTCGATTCAGCTCGTGGCAGCCAGTCTAAAAAACACTATCTTGGACTTCTCTGCATGTTTCCCAGGCGAGCAATTGGCAGCATGTTCAGAACCATGTTTCTGTGAATAACTCCTGAACCGTAAGTCACAGACGCTCGCTCTTGGCTGCATTCGATTCAGCTCGTGGCAGCCAGTCTAAAAAACACTATCTTGGACTTCTCTGCATGTTTCCCAGGCAAGCAATTGGCAGCATGTTCAGAACCATGTTTCTGTGAATAACTCCTGAACCGTAAGTCACAGACGCTCGCTCTTGGCTGCATTCGATTCAGCTCGTGGCAGCCAGTCTAAAAAACACTATCTTGGACTTCTCTGCATGTTCCTAAGGGAAATGTTTCTAAAGCTAATTCTTGAACCGTAAGTCCTAGACGCTCGATCTTGGCGGCATTCGTCTCAGCGCCTGGCAATTAGTATAGGAGCACTGTGTTTGACTTCTCTGGATGTTTCCCAGGCGAGTTATTGACAAGTAAATCCTAGACGCTCGATCTTGGTTATTTTCGCTTTCGCGGCTGGCAGTAAAAGAACCATGTTTCTGTGAATA
>NW_027462203.1:0-39897 GCF_050947455.1 Rhinoderma darwinii
CCACCTATTGGAATGTTCTATGTAATAGCAGTATAGTGGAGGACAGCGCCACCTATTGGAAGGTTCTATGTAATAGCAGTATAGTGGATGGGTCTATGTAATAGCAGTATAGTGGAGGACAGCGCCACCTATTGGAAGGTTCTATGTAATAGCAGTATAGTGGAGGACAGCGCCACCTATTGGAAGGTTCTATGTAATAGCAGTATAGTAGAGGACAGCGCCACCTATTGGAATGTTCTATGTCATAGCAGTATAGTGGAGGATAGCGCCACCTATTGGAAGGTTCTATGTAATAGCAGTACAGTGGAGAACAGCGCCACCTATTGGAAGGTTCTATGTAATAGCAGTATAGTGGAGGACAGCGCCACCTATTGGAAGGTTCTATGTAATAGCATTATAGTGAAGGACAGCGCCACCTATAGGAATGTTCTATGTAATAGCAGTATAGTGGAGGACAGCGCCACCTATTGGAATGTTCTATGTAATAGCAGTATAGTGGAGGACAGCGCCACCTATTGGAAGGTTCTATGTAATAGCAGTATAGTGGAGGACAGCGCCACCTATTGGAATGTTCTATGTAATAGCAGTATAGTGGAGGACAGCGCCACCTATTGGAAGGTTCTATGTAATAGCAGTATAGTGGAGGACAGCGCCACCTATTGAAAGGTTCTATGTAATAGCAGTATAGTGGAGGACAGCGCCACCTATTGGAATGTTCTATGTAATAGCAGTATAGTGGAGGACAGCGCCACCTATGGGTAGGTTCTATATAATAGCAGTATAGTGGAGGACAGCGCCACCTATTGGAATGTTCTATGTAATAGCAGTATAGTGGATGACAGCGCCACCTATTGGAAGGTTCTATGTAATAGCAGTATAGTGGAGGACAGCGCCACCTATTGGAATGTTCTATGTAATAGCAGTATAGTGGAGGACAGCGCCACATATTGGAAGGTTCTATGTAATAGCAGTATAGTGGATGGGTCTATGTAATAGAAGTATAGTGGAGGACAGCGCCACCTATGGGTAGGTTCTATATAATAGCAGTATAGTGGAGGACAGCGCCACCTATTGGAATGTTCTATGTAATAGCAGTATAGTGGAGGACAGCGCCACATATTGGAAGGTTCTATGTAATAGCAGTATAGTGGATGGGTCTATGTAATAGCAGTATAGTGGAGGACAGCGCCACCTATGGGTAGGTTCTATATAATAGCAGTATAGTGGAGGACAGCGCCACCTATTGGAAGGTTCTATGTAATAGCAGTATAGTGGAGGACAGCGCCACCTATTGGAATGTTCTATATAATATCAGTATAGTGGAGGACAGCGCCACCTATTGGAATGTTCTATGTAATAGCAGTATAGTGGAGGACAGCGCCACCTATTGGAATGTTCTATGTAATAGCAGTATAGTGGAGGGCAGTGCCACCTATTGGAAGGTTCTATGTAATAGCATTATAGTGGAGGACAGCGCCACCTATTGGAATGTTCTATGTAATAGCAGTATAGTGGAGGACAGCGCCACCTATTGGAAGGTTCTATGTAATAGCAGTATAGTGGAGGACAGCACAACCTATTGGAAGGTTCTATGTAATAGCAGTATAGTGGAGGATAGCGCCTCCTATTGGAAGGATCTATGTAATAGCAGTACAGTGGAGAACAGCGCCACCTATTGGAAGGTTCTATGTAATAGCAGTATAGTGGAGGACAGCGCCACCTATTGGAAGGTTCTATGTAATAGCAGTATAGTGGAGGACAGCGCCACCTATTGGAAGGTTCTATATAATAGCAGTATAGTGGAGGAAAGCGCCACCTATTGGAATGTTCTATGTAATAGCAGTATAGTGGAGGACAGCGCCACCTATTGGAAGGTTCTATGTAATAGCAGTATAGTGGAGGACAGCGCCACCTATTGGAATGTTCTATGTAATAGCAGTATAGTGGAGGACAGCGCCACCTATTGGAAGGTTCTATGTAATAGCAGTATAGTGGATGGGTCTATGTAATAGCAGTATAGTGGAGGACAGCGCCACCTATTGGAAGGTTCTATGTATTAGCAGTATAGTGGAGGACAGCGCCACCTATTGGAAGGTTCTATGTAATAGCAGTATAGTGGAGGACAGCACCACCTATTGGAATGTTCTATGTAATAGCAGTATAGTGGAGGACAGCGCCACCTATTGGAAGGTACTATATAATAGCAGTATAGTGGAGAACAGCGCCACCTACTGGAGGGGTCTATGTAATAGCAGTATAGTGGAGGACAGCGACACCTACTGGAGGGGTCTATGTAATAGCAGTACAGTGGAGAACAGCGCCACCTATTGGAAGGTTCTATATAATAGCAGTATAGTGGAGGACAGCGCCACCTATTGGAATGTTCTATGTAATAGCAGTATAGTGGAGGACAGCGCCACCTATTGGAATGTTCTATGTAATAGCAGTATAGTGGAGGACAGTGCCACCTATTGGAATGTTCTATGTAATAGCAGTATAGTGGAGGACAGCGCCACCTATTGGAAGGTTCTATGTAATAGCAGTATAGTGGAGAACAGCGCCACCTACTGGAAGGTTATATGTAATAGCAGTATAGTGGAGGACAGCGCCACATATTGGAAGGTTCTATGTAATTCCAGTATAGTGGAGGACAGCGCCACCTATTGGAATGTTCTATGTCATAGCAGTAGAGTGGAGGATAGCGCCACCTATTGGAAGGTTCTATGTAATAGCATTATAGTGGAGGACAGCGCCACCTATTGGAATGTTCTATGTAATAGCAGTATAGTGGAGGACAGCGCCACCTATTGGAAGGTTATATGTAATAGCAGTATAGTGGAGGACAGCGCCACATATTGAAAGGTTCTATGTAATTGCAGTATAGTGGAGGACAGCGCCACCTATTGGAATGTTCTATGTCATAGCAGTATAGTGGAGGACAGCGCCACCTATTGGAAGGTTATATGTAATAGCAGTATAGTGGAGGACAGCGCCACATATTGGAAGGTTCTATGTAATTGCAGTATAGTGGAGGACAGCGCCACCTATTGGAATGTTCTATGTAATAGCAGTATAGTGGAGGACAGCGCCACCTATTGGAAGGTTATATGTAATAGCAGTATAGTGGAGGACAGCGCCACATATTGGAAGGTTCTATGTAATTGCAGTATAGTGGAGGACAGCGCCACCTATTGGAATGTTCTATGTAATAGCAGTATAGTGGAGGACAGCACCACCTATTGGAAGGTTATATGTAATAGCAGTATAGTGGAGGACAGCGCCACATATTGGAAGGTTCTATGTAATTGCAGTATAGTGGAGGACAGCGCCACCTATTGGAATGTTCTATGTCATAGCAGTAGAGTGGAGGATAGCGCCACCTATTGGAAGGTTCTATGTAATAGCAGTACAGTGGAGAACAGCGCCACCTATTTGAAGCTTCTATGTAATAGCAGTATAGTGGAGGACAGCGCCACCTATTGGAAGGTTCTATGTAATAGCAGTATAGTGGAGGACAGCGCCACCTATGGGTAGGTTTTATATAATAGCAGTATAGTGGAGGACAGCGCCACCTATTGGAATGTTCTATGTAATAGCAGTATAGTGGAGGACAGCGCCACCTATTGGAAGGTTCTATGTAATAGCAGTATAGTGGAGGACAGCGCCACCTATTGGAATGTTCTATGTAATAGCAGTATAGTGGAGGATAGCGCCACATATTGGAAGGTTCTATGTAATAGCAGTATAGTGGATGGGTCTATGTAATAGCAGTATAGTGGAGGACAGCGCAACCTATTGGTAGGTTCTATGTATTAGCAGTATAGTGGAGGACAGCGCCACCTATTGGAAGTTTCTATGTAATAGCAGTATAGTGGAGAACAGCGCCACCTACTGGAGGGGTCTATGTAATAGCAGTATAGTGGAGGACAGCGCCACCTACTGGAGGGGTCTATGTAATAGCAGTATAGTGGAGGACAGCGCCACCTATTGGAATGTTCTATGTAATAGCAGTATAGTGGAGAACAGCGCCACCTACTGGAGGGGTCTATGTAATAGCAGTATAGTGGAGGACAGCGCCACCTACTGGAGGGGTCTATGTAATAGCAGTATAGTGGAGGACAGCGCCACCTATTGGAATGTTCTATGTAATAGCAGTATAGTGGAGGACAGCGCCACCTATTGGAAGGTTCTATATAATAGCAGTATAGTGGAGGACAGCGCCACCTATTGGAAGGTTCTATGTAATAGCAGTATAGTGGAGAACAGTGCCACCTACTGGAGGGGTCTATGTAATAGCAGTATAGTGGAGGACAGCGCCACCTACTGGAGGGGTCTATGTAATAGCAGTATAGTGGAGGACAGCGCCACCTATTGGAAGGTTCTATGTAATAGCAGTATAGTGGAGGACAGCGCCACCTATTGGAAGGTTCTATGTAATAGCAGTATAGTGGAGAACAGCGCCACCTACTGGAGGGGTCTATGTAATAGCAGTATAGTGGAGGACAGCACCACCTACTGGAGGGGTCTATGTAATAGCAGTACAGTGGAGAACAGCGCCACCTATTGGAAGGTTCTATATAATAGCAGTATAGTGGAGGACAGCGCCACCTATTGGAATGTTCTATGTAATAGCAGTATAGTGGAGGACAGCGCCACCTATTGGAATGTTCTATGTAATAGCAGTATAGTGGAGGACAGCGCCACCTATTGGAAGGTTCTATATAATAGCAGTATAGTGGAGGACAGCGCCACCTATTGGAATGTTCTATGTAATAGCAGTATAGTGGAGGACAGCGCCACCTTATGGAAGGTTCTATGTAATAGCAGTATAGTGGAGGACTGCGCCACCTATTGGAATGTTCTATGTAATAGCAGTATAGTGGAGGACAGCGCCACATATTGGAAGGTTCTATGTAATAGCAGTATAGTGGTTGGGAATATGTAATAGCAGTATAGTGGAGGACAGCGCCACCTATTGGAAGGTTCTATGTATTAGCAGTATAGTGGAGGACAACGCCACCTATTGGAAGGTTCTATGTAATAGCAGTATAGTGGAGGACAGCACCACCTATTGGAATGTTCTATGTAATAGCAGTATAGTGGAGGACAGCGCCACCTATTGGAAGGTTCTATGTAATAGCAGTATAGTGGAGGACAGCGCCACCTATTGGAAGGTTCTATGTAATAGCAGTATAGTGGAGGACAGCGCCACATATTGGAAGGTTCTATGTAATAGCAGTATAGTGGAGGACAGCGCCACCTATTGGAAGGCTCTATGTAATAGCAGTATAGTGGAGGACAGCGCCACCTATTGGAATGTTCTATGTAATAGCAGTATAGTGGAGGACAGCGCCACATATTGGAAGGTTCTATGTAATAGCAGTATAGTGGTTGGGTCTATGTAATAGCAGTATAGTGGAGGACAACGCCACCTATTGGAAGGTTCTATGTATTAGCAGTATAGTGGAGGACAACGCCACCTATTGGAAGGTTCTATGTAATAGCAGTATAGTGGAGGACAGCGCCACCTATTGGAAGGTTCTATGTATTAGCAGTATAGTGGAGGACAACGCCACCTATTGGAAGGTTCTATGTAATAGCAGTATAGTGGAGGACAGCACCACCTATTGGAATGTTCTATGTAATAGCAGTATAGTGGAGGACAGCGCCACCTATTGGAAGGTTCTATGTAATAGCAGTATAGTGGAGGACAGCGCCACCTATTGGAAGGTTCTATGTAATAGCAGTATAGTGGAGGACAGCGCCACCTATTGGAATGTTCTATGTAATAGCAGTATAGTGGAGGACAGCGCCACATATTGGAACGTTCTATGTAATAGCAGTATAGTAGATGGGTCTATGTAATAGCAGTATAGTGGAGGACAGCGCCACATATTGGAAGGTTCTATGTAATAGCAGTATAGTGGATGGGTCTATGTAATAGCAGTATAGTGGAGGACAGCGCCACATATTGGAAGGTTCTATGTATTAGCAGTATAGTGGAGGACAGCGCCACCTATTGGAAGGTTCTATGTAATAGCAGTATAGTGGAGGACAGCACCACCTATTGGAATGTTCTATGTAATAGCAGTATAGTGGAGGACAGCGACACCTATTGGAATGTTCTATGTAATAGCAGTATAGTGGAGGACAGCGCCACATATTGGAAGGTTCTATGTAATAGCAGTATAGTGGATGGGTCTATGTAATAGCAGTATAGTGGAGGACAGCGCCACCTATTGGAAGGTTCTATGTATTAGCAGTATAATGGAGGACAGCGCCACCTATTGGAAGGTTCTATGTAATAGCAGTATAGAGGAGAACAGCGCCACCTACTGGAGGGGTCTATGTAATAGCAGAATAGTGGAGGACAGCGCCACCTATTGGAAGGTTCTATGTAATAGCAGTATAGTGGAGGACAGCGCCACCTATTCGAAGGTTCTATGTAATAGCAGTATAGTGGAGGACAGCGCCACCTATTGGAAGGTTCTATGTAATAGCAGTATAGTGGAGGACAGCGCCACCTATTGGAAGGTTCTATGTAATAGCAGTATAGTGGAGGACAGCACCACCTATAGTGGAGGACAGCGCCACCTATTGGAAGGTTCTATATAATAGCAGTATAGTGGAGGACAGCGCCACATATTGGAAGGTTCTATGTAATAGCAGTATAGTGGATGGGTCTATGTAATAGCAGTATAGTGGAGGACAGCACCACCTATTGGAAGGTTCTATGTATTAGCAGTATAGTGGAGGACAGCGCCAACTATTGGAATGTTCTATGTAATAGCAGTATAGTGGAGGGCAGCGCCACCTATTGGAAGGTTCTATGTAATAGCATTATAGTGGAGGACAGCGCCACCTATTGGAATGTTCTATGTAATAGCAGTATAGTGGAGGACAGCGCCACCTATTGGAATGTTCTATGTAATAGCAGTATAGTGGAGGACAGCGCCACCTATTGGAATGTTCTATGTAATAGCAGTATAGTGGAGGGCAGCGCCACCTATTGGAAGGTTCTATGTAATAGCATTATAGTGGAGGACAGCGCCACCTATTGGAATGCTCTATGTAATAGCAGTATAGTGGAGGACAGCGCCACCTATTGGAAGGTTCTATGTAATAGCAGTATAGTGGAGGACAGCGCCACCTATTGGAAGGTACTATGTAATAGCAGTATAGTGGAGGACAGCGCCACCTATTGGAATGTTCTATGTCATAGCAGTATAGTGGAGATTAGCGCCACCTATTGGAAGGTTCTATGTAATAGCAGTATAGTGGAGGACAGCGCCACCTATTGGAAGGTTCTATGTAATAGCAGTATAGTAGATGGGTCTATGTAATAGCAGTATAGTGGAGGACAGCGCCACCTATTGGAAGGTTCTATGTATTAGCAGTATAGTGGAGGACAGCGCCACCTATTGGAAGGTTCTATGTAATAGCAGTATAGTGGAGGACAGCACCACCTATTGGAATGTTCTATGTAATAGCAGTATAGTGGAGGACAGCGCCACCTATTGGAATGTTCTATGTAATAGCAGTATAGTGGAGGACAGCGCCACATATTGGAAGGTTCTATGTAATAGCAGTATAGTGGATGGGTCTATGTAATAGCAGTATAGTGGAGGACAGCGCCACCTATTGGAAGGTTCTATGTATTAGCAGTATAATGGAGGACAGCGCCACCTATTGGAAGGTTCTATGTAATAGCAGTATAGTGGAGGACAGCGCCACCTATTGGAAGGTTCTATGTAATAGCAGTATAGTGGAGGACAGCGCCACCTATTGGAATGTTCTATGTAATAGCAGTATAGTGGAGGACAGCGCCACATATTGGAAGGTTCTATGTAATAGCAGTATAGTGGATGGGTCTATGTAATAGCAGTATAGTGGAGGACAGCGCCACCTATTGGAAGGTTCTATGTATTAGCAGTATAGTGGAGGACAGCGCCACCTATTGGAAGGTTCTATGTAATAGCAGTATAGTGGAGGACAGCACCACCTATTGGAATGTTCTATGTAATAGCAGTATAGTGGAGGACAGCGCCACCTATTGGAATGTTCTATGTAATACCAGTATAGTGGAGGACAGCGCCACATATTGGAAGGTTCTATGTAATAGCAGTATAGTAGATGGGTCTATGTAATAGCAGTATAGTGGAGGACAGCGCCACCTATTGGAAGGTTCTATGTATTAGCAGTATAATGGAGGACAGCGCCACCTATTGGAAGTTCTATGTAATAGCAGTATAGAGGAGAACAGCGCCACCTACTGGAGGGTCTATGTAATAGCAGAATAGTGGAGGACAGCGCCACCTATTGGAAGGTTCTATGTAATAGCAGTATAGTGGAGGACAGCGCCACCTATTGGAAGGTTCTATGTAATAGCAGTATAGTGGAGGACAGCGCCACCTATTGGAAGGTTCTATGTAATAGCAGTATAGTGGAGGACAGCGCCACCTATTGGAAGGTTCTATATAATAGCAGTATAGTGGAGGACAGCGCCACATATTGGAAGGTTCTATGTAATAGCAGTATAGTGGATGGGTCTATGTAATAGCAGTATAGTGGAGGACAGCACCACCTATTGGAAGGTTCTATGTATTAGCAGTATAGTGGAGGACAGCGCCACCTATGGGTAGGTTCTATATAATAGCAGTATAGTGGAGGACAGCGCCACCTATTGGAATGTTCTATGTAATAGCAGTATAGTGGAGGACAGCGCCACCTATTGGAAGGTTCTATGTAATAGCAGTATAGTGGAGGACAGCGCCACCTATTGGAATGTTCTATGTAATAGCAGTATAGTGGAGGATAGCGCCACATATTGGAAGGTTCTATGTAATAGCAGTATAGTGGATGGGTCTATGTAATAGCAGTATAGTGGAGGACAGCGCCACCTATTGGAAGGTTCTATGTATTAGCAGTATAGTGGAGGACAGCGCCACCTATTGGAAGGTTCTATGTATTAGCAGTATAGTGGAGGACAACGCCACCTATTGGAAGGTTCTATGTAATAGCAGTATAGTGGAGGACAGCACCACCTATTGGAATGTTCTGTGTAATAGCAGTATAGTGGAGGACAGCGCCACCTATTGGAAGGTTCTATGTAATAGCAGTATAGTGGAGGACAGCGCCACCTATTGGAAGGTTCTATGTAATAGCAGTATAGTGGAGGACAGCGCCACCTATTGGAAGGTTCTATGTAATAGCAGTATAGTGGAGGACAGCGCCACCTATTGGAATGTTCTATGTAATAGCAGTATAGTGGAGGACAGCGCCACCTATTGGAAGGTTCTATGTAATAGCAGTACAGTGGAGAACAGCGCCACCTATTGGAAGGATCTATGTAATAGCAGTATAGTGGAGGACAGCGCCACCTATTGGAAGGTTCTATGTAATAGCAGTATAGTGGAGGAAAGCGCCACCTATTGGAAGGTTCTATATAATAGCAGTATAGTGGAGGACAGCGCCACCTATTGGAAGGTTCTATGTAATAGCAGTATAGTGGAGGACAGCGCCACCTATTGGAATGTTCTATGTAATAGCAGTATAGTGGAGGACAGCGCCACATATTGGAAGGTTCTATGTAATAGCAGTATAGTGGATGGGTCTATGTAATAGCAGTATAGTGGAGGACAGCGCCACCTATTGAAAGGTTCTATGTATTAGCAGTATAGTGGAGGACAGCGCCACCTATTGGAAGGTTCTATGTAATAGCAGTATAGTGGAGGACAGCACCACCTATTGGAATGTTCTATGTAATAGCAGTATAGTGGAGGACAGCGCCACCTATTGGAAAGTTCTATGTAATAGCAGTATAGTGGAGGACAGCGCCACATATTGGAAGGTTCTATGTAATAGCAGTATAGTGGAGGACAGCGCCACCTATTGTAATGTTCTATGTCATAGCAGTTTAGTGGAGGATAGCGTCACCTATTGGAAGGTTCTATGTAATAGCAGTACAGTGGAAAACAGCGCCACCTATTGGAAGGTTCTATGTAATAGCAGTATAGTGGAGGACAGCGCCACCTATTGCAAGGTTCTATGTAATAGCAGTATAGTGGAGGACAGCGCCACCTATTGGAAGGTTCTATGTAATAGCATTATAGTGGAGGACAGCGCAACCTATTGGAATGTTCTATGTAATAGCAGTATAGTGGAGGACAGCACCACCTATTGGAAGGTTCTATGTAATAGCAGTATAGTGGAGGACAGCGCCACCTATTGGAAGGTTCTATGTAATAGCAGTATAGTGGAGGACAGCGCCACCTATTGGAATGTTCTATGTAATAGCAGTATAGTGGAGGACAGCGCCACCTATTGGAAGGTTCTATGTAATAGCAGTATAGTGGAGGACAGCGCCACCTATTGGAATGTTCTATGTAATAGCAGTATAGTGGAGGACAACGCCACATATTGGAAGGTTCTATGTAATAGCAGTATAGTGGATGGGTCTATGTAATAGCAGTATAGTGGAGGACAGCGCCACATATTGGAAGGTTCTATGTATTAGCAGTATAGTGGAGGACAGCGCCACCTATTGGAAGGTTCTATGTAATAGCAGTATAGTGGAGGACAGCACCACCTATTGGAATGTTCTATGTAATAGCAGTATAGTGGAGGACAGCGCCACCTATTGGAATGTTCTATGTAATAGCAGTATAGTGGAGGACAGCGCCACATATTGGAAGGTTCTATGTAATAGCAGTATAGTAGATGGGTCTATGTAATAGCAGTATAGTGGAGGACAGCGCCACCTATTGGAAGGTTCTATGTATTAGCAGTATAATGGAGGACAGCGCCACCTATTGGAAGGTTCTATGTAATAGCAGTATAGAGGAGAACAGCGCCACCTACTGGAGGGGTCTATGTAATAGCAGAATAGTGGAGGACAGCGCCACCTATTGGAAGGTTCTATGTAATAGCAGTATAGTGGAGGACAGCGCCACCTATTGGAAGGTTCTATGTAATAGCAGTATAGTGGAGGACAGCGCCACCTATTGGAAGGTTCTATGTAATAGCAGTATAGTGGAGGACAGCGCCACCTATTGGAAGGTTCTATGTAATAGCAGTATAGTGGAGGACAGCACCACCTATAGTGGAGGACAGCGCCACCTATTGGAAGGTTCTATATAATAGCAGTATAGTGGAGGACAGCGCCACATATTGGAAGGTTCTATGTAATAGCAGTATAGTGGATGGGTCTATGTAATAGCAGTATAGTGGAGGACAGCACCACCTATTGGAAGGTTCTATGTATTAGCAGTATAGTGGAGGACAGCGCCACCTATGGGTAGGTTCTATATAATAGCAGTATAGTGGAGGACAGCGCCACCTATTGGAATGTTCTATGTAATAGCAGTATAGTGGAGGACAGCGCCACCTATTGGAAGGTTCTATGTAAGAGCAGTATAGTGGAGGACAGCGCCACCTATTGGAATGTTCTATGTAATAGCAGTATAGTGGAGGATAGCGCCACATATTGGAAGGTTCTATGTAATAGCAGTATAGTGGATGGGTCTATGTAATAGCAGTATAGTGGAGGACAGCGCCACCTATTGGTAGGTTCTATGTATTAGCAGTATAGTGGAGGACAGCGCCACCTATTGGAAGGTTCTATGTAATAGCAGTATAGTGGAGGACAGCACCACCTATTGGAATGTTCTATGTAATAGCAGTATAGTGGAGGACAGCGCCACCTATTGGAAGGTTCTATGTAATAGCAGTATAGTGGAGAACAGCGCCACCTACTGGAGGGGTCTATGTAATAGCAGTATAGTGGAGGACAGCGCCACCTACTGGATGGGTCTATGTAATAGCAGTATAGTGGAGGACAGCGCCGCCTATTGGAAGGTTCTATGTAATAGCAGTATAGTGGAGGACAGCGCCACCTATTGGAAGGTTCTATGTAATAGCAGTATAGTGGAGAACAGCGCCACCTATTGGAAGGTTCTATATAATAGCAGTATAGTGGAGGACAGCGCCACCTATTGGAATGTTCTATGTAATAGCAGTATAGTGGAGGACAGCGCCACCTATTGGAATGTTCTATGTAATAGCAGTATAGTGGAGGACAGCGCCACCTATTGGAAGGTTCTATGTAATAGCAGTATAGTGGAGGACAGCGCCACCTATTGGAAGGTACTATGTAATAGCAGTATAGTGGAGGACAGCGCCACCTATTGGAATGTTCTATGTCATAGCAGTATAGTGGAGGACAGCGCCACCTATTGTAATGTTCTATGTCATAGCAGTTTAGTGGAGGACAGCGCCACCTATTGGAAGGTTCTATGTAATAGCAGTACAGTGGAGAACAGCGCCACCTATTGGAAGGTTCTATGTAATAGCAGTATAGTGAAGGACAGCGCCACCTATTGGAATGTTCTATGTAATAGCAGTATAGTGGAGGACAGCGCCACCTATTGGAAGGTTCTATATAATAGCAGTATAGTGGAGGACAGTGCCACCTATTGGAAGGTTCTATGTAATAGCAGTATAGTGGAAGACAGCACCACCTATTGGAAGGTTCTATGTAATAGCAGTATAGTGGAGGACAGCACCACCTATTGGAATGTTCTATGTAATAGCAGTATAGTGGAGGACAGCACCACCTATTGGAATGTTCTATGTAATAGCAGTATAGTGGAGGACAGCGCCACCTAATGGAAGGTTCTATGTAATAGCAGTATAGTGGAGGACAGCGCCACCTATTGGAAGGTTCTATGTAATAGCAGTATAGTGGAGGACAGCGCCACCTATTGGAATGTTCTATGTAATAGCAGTATAGTGGAGGACAGCGCCACCTATTGGAAGGTACTATATAATAGCAGTATAGTGGAGGACAGCGCCACCTATTGGAAGGTTCAATGTAATAGCAGTATAGTGGAGGACAGCACCACCTACTGGAGGGGTCTATGTAATAGCAGTACAGTGGAGAACAGCGCCACCTATTGGAAGGTTCTATATAATAGCAGTATAGTGGAGGACAGCGCCACCTATTGGAATGTTCTATGTAATAGCAGTATAGTGGAGGACAGCGCCACCTATTGGAAGGTTCTATGTAATAGCAGTATAGTGGAGGACAGCGCCACCTATTGGAAGGTTCTATATAATAGCAGTATAGTGGAGGACAGCGCCACCTATTGGAATGTTCTATGTAATAGCAGTATAGTGGAGGACAGCGCCACCTTATGGAAGGTTCTATGTAATAGCAGTATAGTGGAGGACAGCGCCACCTATTGGAATGTTCTATGTAATAGCAGTATAGTGGAGGACAGCGCCACCTATTGGAAGGTTCTATATAATAGCAGTATAGTGGAGGATAGCGCCCCATATTGGAAGGTTCTATGTAATAGCAGTATAGTGGATGGGTCTATGTAATAGCAGTATAGTGGAGGACAGCACCACCTATTGGAAGGTTCTATGTATTAGCAGTATAGTGGAGGACAGCGCCACCTATGGGTAGGTTCTATATAATAGCAGTATAGTGGAGGACAGCGCCACCTATTGGAATGTTCTATGTAATAGCAGTATAGTGGAGGACAGCGCCACCTATTGGAAGGTTCTATGTAAGAGCAGTATAGTGGAGGACAGCGCCACCTATTGGAATGTTCTATGTAATAGCAGTATAGTGGAGGATAGCGCCACATATTGGAAGGTTCTATGTAATAGCAGTATAGTGGATGGGTCTATGTAATAGCAGTATAGTGGAGGACAGCGCCACCTATTGGTAGGTTCTATGTATTAGCAGTATAGTGGAGGACAGCGCCACCTATTGGAAGGTTCTATGTAATAGCAGTATAGTGGAGGACAGCACCACCTATTGGAATGTTCTATGTAATAGCAGTATAGTGGAGGACAGCGCCACCTATTGGAAGGTTCTATGTAATAGCAGTATAGTGGAGAACAGCGCCACCTACTGGAGGGGTCTATGTAATAGCAGTATAGTGGAGGACAGCGCCACCTACTGGATGGGTCTATGTAATAGCAGTATAGTGGAGGACAGCGCCGCCTATTGGAAGGTTCTATGTAATAGCAGTATAGTGGAGGACAGCGCCACCTATTGGAAGGTTCTATGTAATAGCAGTATAGTGGAGAACAGCGCCACCTATTGGAAGGTTCTATATAATAGCAGTATAGTGGAGGACAGCGCCACCTATTGGAATGTTCTATGTAATAGCAGTATAGTGGAGGACAGCGACACCTATTGGAATGTTCTATGTAATAGCAGTATAGTGGAGGACAGCGCCACCTATTGGAAGGTTCTATGTAATAGCAGTATAGTGGAGGACAGCGCCACCTATTGGAAGGTACTATGTAATAGCAGTATAGTGGAGGACAGCGCCACCTATTGGAATGTTCTATGTCATAGCAGTATAGTGGAGGACAGCGCCACCTATTGTAATGTTCTATGTCATAGCAGTTTAGTGGAGGATAGCGCCACCTATTGGAAGGTTCTATGTAATAGCAGTACAGTGGAGAACAGTGCCACCTATTGGAAGGTTCTATGTAATAGCAGTATAGTGAAGGACAGCGCCACCTATTGGAATGTTCTATGTAATAGCAGTATAGTGGAGGACAGCGCCACCTATTGGAAGGTTCTATATAATAGCAGTATAGTGGAGGACAGTGCCACCTATTGGAAGGTTCTATGTAATAGCAGTATAGTGGAAGACAGCACCACCTATTGGAAGGTTCTATGTAATAGCAGTATAGTGGAGGACAGCACCACCTATTGGAATGTTCTATGTAATAGCAGTATAGTGGAGGACAGCACCACCTATTGGAATGTTCTATGTAATAGCAGTATAGTGGAGGACAGCGCCACCTAATGGAAGGTTCTATGTAATAGCAGTATAGTGGAGGACAGCGCCACCTATTGGAAGGTTCTATGTAATAGCAGTATAGTGGAGGACAGCGCCACCTATTGGAATGTTCTATGTAATAGCAGTATAGTGGAGGACAGCGCCACCTATTGGAAGGTACTATATAATAGCAGTATAGTGGAGGACAGCGCCACCTATTGGAAGGTTCAATGTAATAGCAGTATAGTGGAGGACAGCACCACCTACTGGAGGGGTCTATGTAATAGCAGTACAGTGGAGAACAGCGCCACCTATTGGAAGGTTCTATATAATAGCAGTATAGTGGAGGACAGCGCCACCTATTGGAATGTTCTATGTAATAGCAGTATAGTGGAGGACAGCGCCACCTATTGGAAGGTTCTATGTAATAGCAGTATAGTGGAGGACAGCGCCACCTATTGGAAGGTTCTATATAATAGCAGTATAGTGGAGGACAGCGCCACCTATTGGAATGTTCTATGTAATAGCAGTATAGTGGAGGACAGCGCCACCTTATGGAAGGTTCTATGTAATAGCAGTATAGTGGAGGACAGCGCCACCTATTGGAATGTTCTATGTAATAGCAGTATAGTGGAGGACAGCGCCACCTATTGGAAGGTTCTATATAATAGCAGTATAGTGGAGGATAGCGCCACATATTGGAAGGTTCTATGTAATAGCAGTATAGTGGATGGGTCTATGTAATAGCAGTATAGTGGAGGACAGCGCCACCTATTTGAAGGTTCTATGTATTAGCAGTATAGTGGAGGACAGCGCCACCTATTGGAAGGTTCTATGTAATAGCAGTATAGTGGAGGACAGCACCACCTATAGTGGAGGACAGCGCCACCTATTGGAAGGTTCTATATAATAGCAGTATAGTGGAGGACAGCGCCACATATTGGAAGGTTCTATGCAATAGCAGTATAGTGGATGGGTCTATGTAATTGCAGTATAGTGGAGGACAGCACCACCTATTGGAAGGTTCTATGTATTAGCAGTATAGTGGAGGACAGCGCCACCTATGGGTAGGTTCTATATAATAGCAGTATAGTGGAGGACAGCGCCACCTATTGGAATGTTCTATGTAATAGCAGTATAGTGGAGGACAGCGCCACCTATTGGAAGGTTCTATGTAATAGCAGTATAGTGGAGGACAGCGCCACCTATTGGAATGTTCTATGTAATAGCAGTATAGTGGAGGATAGCGCCACATATTGGAAGGTTCTATGTAATAGCAGTATAGTGGATGGGTCTATGTAATAGCAGTATAGTGGAGGACAGCGCCACCTATTGGTAGGTTCTATGTATTAGCAGTATAGTGGAGGACAGCGCCACCTATTGGAAGGTTCCATGTAATAGCAGTATAGTGGAGGACAGCACCACCTATTGGAATGTTCTATGTAATAGCAGTATAGTGGAGGACAGCGCCACCTATTGGAAGGTTCTATGTAATAGCAGTATAGTGGAGAACAGCGCCACCTACTGGAGGGGTCTATGTAATAGCAGTATAGTGGAGGACAGCGCCACCTACTGGAGGGGTCTATGTAATAGCAGTATAGTGGAGGACAGCGCCACCTATTGGAAGGTTCTATGTAATAGCAGTATAGTGGAGGACAGCGCCACCTATTGGAAGGTTCTATGTAATAGCAGTATAGTGGAGGACAGCGCCACCTATTGGAAGGTTCTATATAATAGCAGTATAGTGGAGGACAGCGCCACCTATTGGAATGTTCTATGTAATAGCAGTATAGTGGAGGACAGCGCCAACTATTGGAATGTTCTATGTAATAGCAGTATAGTGGAGGGCAGCGCCACCTATTGGAAGGTTCTATGTAATAGCATTATAGTGGAGGACAGCGCCACCTATTGGAATGTTCTATGTAATAGCAGTATAGTGGAGGACAGCGCCACCTATTGGAATGTTCTATGTAATAGCAGTATAGTGGAGGACAGCGCCACCTATTGGAATGTTCTATGTAATAGCAGTATAGTGGAGGGCAGCGCCACCTATTGGAAGGTTCTATGTAATAGCATTATAGTGGAGGACAGCGCCACCTATTGGAATGTTCTATGTAATAGCAGTATAGTGGAGGACAGCGCCACCTATTGGAAGGTTCTATGTAATAGCAGTATAGTGGAGGACAGCGCCACCTATTGGAAGGTACTATGTAATAGCAGTATAGTGGAGGACAGCGCCACCTATTGGAATGTTCTATGTCATAGCAGTATAGTGGAGATTAGCGCCACCTATTGGAAGGTTCTATGTAATAGCAGTATAGTGGAGGACAGCGCCACCTATTGGAAGGTTCTATGTAATAGCAGTATAGTGGAGAACAGCGCCACCTATTGGAAGGTTCTATATAATAGCAGTATAGTGGAGGACAGCGCCACCTATTGGAATGTTCTATGTAATAGCAGTATAGTGGAGGACAGCGCCAACTATTGGAATGTTCTATGTAATAGCAGTATAGTGGAGGGCAGCGCCACCTATTGGAAGGTTCTATGTAATAGCATTATAGTGGAGGACAGCGCCACCTATTGGAATGTTCTATGTAATAGCAGTATAGTGGAGGGCAGCGCCACCTATTGGAAGGTTCTATGTAATAGCATTATAGTAGAGGACAGAGCCACCTATTGGAATGTTCTATGTAATAGCAGTATAGTGGAGGACAGCGCCACCTATTGGAATGTTCTATGTAATAGCAGTATAGTGGAGGACAGCGCCACCTATTGGAATGTTCTATGTAATAGCAGTATAGTGGAGGGCAGCGCCACCTATTGGAAGGTTCTATGTAATAGCATTATAGTGGAGGACAGCGCCACCTATTGGAATGTTCTATGTAATAGCAGTATAGTGGAGGACAGCGTCACCTATTGGAAGGTTCTATGTAATAGCAGTATAGTGGAGGACAGCGCCACCTATTGGAAGGTACTATGTAATAGCAGTATAGTGGAGGACAGCGCCACCTATTGGAATGTTCTATGTCATAGCAGTATAGTGGAGATTAGCGCCACCTATTGGAAGGTTCTATGTAATAGCAGTACAGTGGAGAACAGCGCCACCTATTGGAAGGTTCTATGTAATAGCAGTATAGTGAAGGACAGCGCCACCTATTGGAATGTTCTATGTAATAGCAGTATAGTGGAGGACAGCGCCACCTATTGGAAGGTTCTATATAATAGCAGTATAGTGGAGGACAGTGCCACCTATTGGAAGGTTCTATGTAATAGCAGTATAGTGGAGGACAGCACCACCTATTGGAAGGTTCTATGTAATAGCAGTATAGTGGAGGACAGCACCACCTATTGGAATGTTCTATGTAATAGCAGTATAGTGGAGGACAGCCCCACCTATTGGAATGTTCTATGTAATAGCAGTATAGTGGAGGACAGCGCCACCTATTGGAAGGTTCTATGTAATAGCAGTATAGTGGAGGACAGCGCCACCTATTGGAATGTTCTATGTAATAGCAGTATAGTGGAGGACAGCGCCACCTATTGGAAGGTTCTATATAATAGCAGTATAGTGGAGGACAGCGCCACCTATTGGAAGGTTCAATGTAATAGCAGTATAGTGGAGGACAGCACCACCTACTGGAGGGGTCTATGTAAAAGCAGTACAGTGGAGAACAGCGCCACCTATTGGAAGGTTCTATATAATAGCAGTATAGTGGAGGACAGCGCCACCTATTGGAATGTTCTATGTAATAGCAGTATAGTGGAGGACAGCGCCACCTATTGGAAGGTTCTATGTAATAGCAGTATAGTGGAGGACAGCGCCACCTATTGGAAGGTTCTATATAATAGCAGTATAGTGGAGGACAGCGCCACCTATTGGAATGTTCTATGTAATAGCAGTATAGTGGAGGACAGCGCCACCTTATGGAAGGTTCTATGTAATAGCAGTATAGTGGAAGACAGCGCCACCTATTGGAATGTTCTATGTAATAGCAGTATATTGGAGGACAGCGCCACATATTGGAAGGTTCTATGTAATAGCAGTATAGTGGTTGGGTCTATGTAATAGCAGTATAGTGGAGGACAGCGCCACCTATTGGAAGGTTCTATGTATTAGCAGTATAGTGGAGGACAGCGCCACCTATTGGAAGGTTCTATGTAATAGCAGTATAGTGGAGGACAGCACCACCTATTGGAATGTTCTATGTAATAGCAGTATAGTGGAGGACAGCGCCACCTATTGGAAGGTTCTATGTAATAGCAGTATAGTGGAGGACAGCGCCACCTATTGGAAGGTTCTATGTAATAGCAGTATAGTGGAGGACAGCGCCACCTATTGGAAGGTTCTATGTAATAGCAGTATAGTGGAGAACAGCGCCACCTATTGGAAGGTTCTATATAATAGCAGTATAGTGGAGGACAGCGCCACCTATTGGAATGTTCTATGTAATAGCAGTATAGTGGAGGACAGCGCCAACTATTGGAATGTTCTATGTAATAGCAGTATAGTGGAGGGCAGCGCCACCTATTGGAAGGTTCTATGTAATAGCATATAGTGGAGGACAGCGCCACCTATTGGAATGTTCTATGTAATAGCAGTATAGTGGAGGACAGCGCCACCTATTGGAAGGTTCTATGTAATAGCAGTATAGTGGAGGACAGCGCCACCTATTGGAAGGTACTATGTAATAGCAGTATAGTGGAGGACAGCGCCACCTATTGGAATGTTCTATGTCATAGCAGTATAGTGGAGATTAGCGCCACCTATTGGAAGGTTCTATGTAATAGCAGTACAGTGGAGAACAGCGCCACCTATTGGAAGGTTCTATGTAATAGCAGTATAGTGAAGGACAGCGCCACCTATTGGAATGTTCTATGTAATAGCAGTATAGTGGAGGACAGCGCCACCTATTGGAAGGTTCTATATAATAGCAGTATAGTGGAGGACAGTGCCACCTATTGGAAGGTTCTATGTAATAGCAGTATAGTGGAGGACAGCACCACCTATTGGAAGGTTCTATGTAATAGCAGTATAGTGGAGGACAGCACCACCTATTGGAATGTTCTATGTAATAGCAGTATAGTGGAGGACAGCACCACCTATTGGAATGTTCTATGTAATAGCAGTATAGTGGAGGACAGCGCCACCTAATGGAAGGTTCTATGTAATAGCAGTATAGTGGAGGACAGCGCCACCTATTGGAAGGTTCTATGTAATAGCAGTATAGTGGAGGACAGCGCCACCTATTGGAATGTTCTATGTAATAGCAGTATAGTGGAGGACAGCGCCACCTATTGGAAGGTTCTATATAATAGCAGTATAGTGGAGGACAGCGCCACCTATTGGAAGGTTCAATGTAATAGCAGTATAGTGGAGGACAGCACCACCTACTGGAGGGGTCTATGTAATAGCAGTACAGTGGAGAACAGCGCCACCTATTGGAAGGTTCTATATAATAGCAGTATAGTGGAGGACAGCGCCACCTATTGGAATGTTCTATGTAATAGCAGTATAGTGGAGGACAGCGCCACCTATTGGAAGGTTCTATGTAATAGCAGTACAGTGGAGAACAGCACCACCTATTGGAAGGTTCTATGTAATAGCAGTATAGTGGAGGACAGTGCCACCTATTGGAAGGTTCTATGTAATAGCAATATAGTGGAGGACAGCGCCACCTATTGGAATGTTCTATGTCATAGCAGTATAGTGGAGGATAGCGCCACCTATTGGAAGGTTCTATGTAATAGCAGTACAGTGGATAACAGCGCCACCTATTGGAAGGTTCTATGTAATAGCAGTATAGTGGAGGACAGCGCCACCTATTGGAAGGTTCTATGTAATAGCATTATAGTGAAGGACAGCGCCACCTATTGGAATGTTCTATGTAATAGCAGTATAGTGGAGGATAGCGCCACCTATTGGAAGGTTCTATGTAATAGCAGTACAGTGGAGAACAGCACCACCTATTGGAAGGTTCTATGTAATAGCAGTATAGTGGAGGACAGCGCCACCTATTGGAAGGTTCTATGTAATAGCAGTATAGTGGAGGACAGCGCCACCTATTGGTAGGTTCTATATAATAGCAGTATAGTGGAGGACAGCGCCACCTATTGGAATGTTCTATGTAATAGCAGTATAGTGGAGGACAGCGCCACCTATTGGAAGGTTCTATGTAATAGCAGTATAGTGGAGGACAGCGCCACCTATTGGAATGTTCTATGTAATAGCAGTATAGTGGAGGACAGCGCCACCTATTGGAAGGTTCTATGTAATAGCAGTATAGTGGATGGGTCTATGTAATAGCAGTATAGTGGAGGACAGCGCCACCTATTGGAAGGTTCTATGTAATAGCAGTATAGTGGAGGACAGCGCCACCTATTGGAAGGTTCTATGTAATAGCAGTATAGTAGAGGACAGCGCCACCTATTGGAATGTTCTATGTCATAGCAGTATAGTGGAGGATAGCGCCACCTATTGGAAGGTTCTATGTAATAGCAGTACAGTGGAGAACAGCGCCACCTATTGGAAGGTTCTATGTAATAGCAGTATAGTGGAGGACAGCGCCACCTATTGGAAGGTTCTATGTAATAGCATTATAGTGAAGGACAGCGCCACCTATAGGAATGTTCTATGTAATAGCAGTATAGTGGAGGACAGCGCCACCTATTGGAATGTTCTATGTAATAGCAGTATAGTGGAGGACAGCGCCACCTATTGGAAGGTTCTATGTAATAGCAGTATAGTGGAGGACAGCGCCACCTATTGAAAGGTTCTATGTAATAGCAGTATAGTGGAGGACAGCGCCACCTATTGGAATGTTCTATGTAATAGCAGTATAGTGGAGGACAGCGCCACCTATGGGTAGGTTCTATATAATAGCAGTATAGTGGAGGACAGCGCCACCTATTGGAATGTTCTATGTAATAGCAGTATAGTGGATGACAGCGCCACCTATTGGAAGGTTCTATGTAATAGCAGTATAGTGGAGGACAGCGCCACCTATTGGAATGTTCTATGTAATAGCAGTATAGTGGAGGACAGCGCCACATATTGGAAGGTTCTATGTAATAGCAGTATAGTGGATGGGTCTATGTAATAGAAGTATAGTGGAGGACAGCGCCACCTATGGGTAGGTTCTATATAATAGCAGTATAGTGGAGGACAGCGCCACCTATTGGAATGTTCTATGTAATAGCAGTATAGTGGAGGACAGCGCCACATATTGGAAGGTTCTATGTAATAGCAGTATAGTGGATGGGTCTATGTAATAGCAGTATAGTGGAGGACAGCGCCACCTATGGGTAGGTTCTATATAATAGCAGTATAGTGGAGGACAGCGCCACCTATTGGAAGGGTCTATGTAATAGCAGTATAGTGGAGGACAGCGCCACCTATTGGAATGTTCTATATAATATCAGTATAGTGGAGGACAGCGCCACCTATTGGAATGTTCTATGTAATAGCAGTATAGTGGAGGACAGCGCCACCTATTGGAATGTTCTATGTAATAGCAGTATAGTGGAGGGCAGTGCCACCTATTGGAAGGTTCTATGTAATAGCATTATAGTGGAGGACAGTGCCACCTATTGGAATGTTCTATGTAATAGCAGTATAGTGGAGGACAGCGCCACCTATTGGAAGGTTCTATGTAATAGCAGTATAGTGGAGGACAGCACAACCTATTGGAAGGTTCTATGTAATAGCAGTATAGTGGAGGATAGCGCCTCCTATTGGAAGGTTCTATGTAATAGCAGTACAGTGGAGAACAGCGCCACCTATTGGAAGGTTCTATGTAATAGCAGTATAGTGGAGGACAGCGCCACCTATTGGAAGGTTATATGTAATAGCAGTATAGTGGAGGACAGCGCCACCTATTGGAAGGTTCTATGTAATAGCAGTATAGTGGAGGACAGCGCCACCTATTGGAATGTTCTATGTAATAGCAGTATAGTGGAGGACAGCGCCACCTATTGGAAGGTTCTATGTAATAGCAGTATAGTGGATGGGTCTATGTAATAGCAGTATAGTGGAGGACAGCGCCACCTATTGGAAGGTTCTATGTATTAGCAGTATAGTGGAGGACAGCGCCACCTATTGGAAGGTTCTATGTAATAGCAGTATAGTGGAGGACAGCACCACCTATTGGAATGTTCTATGTAATAGCAGTATAGTGGAGGACAGCGCCACCTATTGGAAGGTACTATATAATAGCAGTATAGTGGAGAACAGCGCCACCTACTGGAGGGGTCTATGTAATAGCAGTATAGTGGAGGACAGCGCCACCTACTGGAGGGGTCTATGTAATAGCAGTACAGTGGAGAACAGCGCCACCTATTGGAAGGTTCTATATAATAGCAGTATAGTGGAGGACAGCGCCACCTATTGGAATGTTCTATGTAATAGCAGTATAGTGGAGGACAGCGCCACCTATTGGAATGTTCTATGTAATAGCAGTATAGTGGAGGACAGTGCCACCTATTGGAATGTTCTATGTAATAGCAGTATAGTGGAGGACAGCGCCACCTATTGGAAGGTTCTATGTAATAGCAGTATAGTGGAGGACAGCGCCACCTATTGGAATGTTCTATGTAATAGCAGTATAGTGGAGGACAGTGCCACCTATTGGAATGTTCTATGTAATAGCAGTATAGTGGAGAACAGCGCCACCTACTGGAAGGTTATATGTAATAGCAGTATAGTGGAGGACAGCGCCACATATTGGAAGGTTCTATGTAATTGCAGTATAGTGGAGGACAGCGCCACCTATTGGAATGTTCTATGTCATAGCAGTAGAGTGGAGGATAGCGCCACCTATTGGAAGGTTCTATGTAATAGCATTATAGTGGAGGACAGCGCCACCTATTGGAATGTTCTATGTAATAGCAGTATAGTGGAGGACAGCGCCACCTATTGGAAGGTTATATGTAATAGCAGTATAGTGGAGGACAGCGCCACATATTGAAAGGTTCTATGTAATTGCAGTATAGTGGAGGACAGCGCCACCTATTGGAATGTTCTATGTCATAGCAGTATAGTGGAGGACAGCGCCACCTATTGGAAGGTTATATGTAATAGCAGTATAGTGGAGGACAGCGCCACATATTGGAAGGTTCTATGTAATTGCAGTATAGTGGAGGACAGCGCCACCTATTGGAATGTTCTATGTAATAGCAGTATAGTGGAGGACAGCGCCACCTATTGGAAGGTTATATGTAATAGCAGTATAGTGGAGGACAGCGCCACATATTGGAAGGTTCTATGTAATTGCAGTATAGTGGAGGACAGCGCCACCTATTGGAATGTTCTATGTAATAGCAGTATAGTGGAGGACAGCGCCACCTATTGGAAGGTTATATGTAATAGCAGTATAGTGGAGGACAGCGCCACATATTGGAAGGTTCTATGTAATTGCAGTATAGTGGAGGACAGCGCCACCTATTGGAATGTTCTATGTCATAGCAGTAGAGTTGAGGATAGCGCCACCTATTGGAAGGTTCTATGTAATAGCAGTACAGTGGAGAACAGCGCCACCTATTTGAAGCTTCTATGTAATAGCAGTATAGTGGAGGACAGCGCCACCTATTGGAAGGTTCTATGTAATAGCAGTATAGTGGAGGACAGCGCCACCTATGGGTAGGTTCTATATAATAGCAGTATAGTGGAGGACAGCGCCACCTATTGGAATGTTCTATGTAATAGCAGTATAGTGGAGGACAGCGCCACCTATTGGAAGGTTCTATGTAATAGCAGTATAGTGGAGGACAGCGCCACCTATTGGAATGTTCTATGTAATAGCAGTATAGTGGAGGATAGCGCCACATATTGGAAGGTTCTATGTAATAGCAGTATAGTGGATGGGTCTATGTAATAGCAGTATAGTGGAGGACAGCACCACCTATTGGAAGGTTCTATGTATTAGCAGTATAGTGGAGGACAGCGCCACCTATTGGAAGGTTCTATGTAATAGCAGTATAGTGGAGGACAGCACCACCTATTGGAATGTTCTATGTAATAGCAGTATAGTGGAGGACAGCGCCACCTATTGGAAGGTTCTATATAATAGCAGTATAGTGGAGGGCAGCGCCACATATTCGAAGGTTCTATGTAATAGCAGTATAGTGGATAGGTCTATGTAATAGCAGTATAGTGGAGGACAGCGCCACCTATTGGAAGGTTCTATGTATTAGCAGTATAGTGGAGCATAGCGCCACCTATTGGAAGGTTCTATGTAATAGCAGTATAGTGGAGGACAGCACCACCTATTGGAATGTTCTATGTAATAGCAGTATAGTGGAGGACAGCGCCACCTATTGGAAGGTTCTATGTAATAGCAGTATAGTGGAGAACAGCGCCACCTACTGGAGGGGTCTATGTAATAGCAGTATAGTGGAGAACAGCGCCACCTACTGGAGGGGTCTATGTAATAGCAGTATAGTGGAGGACAGCGCCACCTATTGGAATGTTCTATGTAATAGCAGTATAGTGGAGGACAGCGCCACCAATTGGAAGGTTCTATGTAATAGCAGTATAGTGGAGGACAGCTCCACCTATTGGAATGTTCTATGTAATAGCAGTATAGTGGAGGACAGCGCCACCTATTGGAAGGTTCTATGTAATAGCAGTATAGTGGAGGACAGCGCCACCTATTGGAAGGTTCTATGTAATAGCAGTATAGTGGAGGACAGCGCCACCTATTGGAATGTTCTATGTAATAGCAGTATAGTGGAGGGCAGCGCCACCTATTGGAAGGTTCTATGTAATAGCATTATAGTGGAGGACAGCGCCACCTATTGGAATGTTCTATGTAATAGCAGTATAGTGGAGGACAGCGCCACCTATTGGAAGGTTCTATGTAATAGCAGTATAGTGGAGGACAGCGCCACCTATTGGAATGTTCTATGTAATAGCAGTATAGTGGAGGATAGCGCCACCTATTGGAAGGTTCTATGTAATAGCAGTACAGTGGAGAACAGCGCCACCTATTGGAAGGTTCTATGTAATAGCAGTATAGTGGAGGACAGCGCCACCTATTGGAAGGTTCTATGTAATAGCAGTATAGTGGAGGACAGCGCCACCTATTGGAAGGTTCTATATAATAGCAGTATAGTGGAGGAAAGCGCCACCTATTGGAATGTTCTATGTAATAGCAGTATAGTGGAGGACAGCGCCACCTATTGGAAGGTTCTATGTAATAGCAGTATAGTGGAGGACAGCGCCACCTATTGGAATGTTCTATGTAATAGCAGTATAGTGGAGGACAGCGCCACCTATTGGAAGGTTCTATGTATTAACAGTATAGTGGAGGACAGCGCCACCTATTGGAAGGTTCTATGTAATAGCAGTATAGTGGAGGACAGCACAACCTATTGGAATGTTCTATGTAATAGCAGTATAGTGGAGGACAGCGCCACCTATTGGAAGGTACTATATAATAGCAGTATAGTGGAGAACAGCGCCACCTACTGGAGAGGTCTATGTAATAGCAGTATAGTGGAGGACAGCGCCACCTACTGGAGGGGTCTATGTAATAGCAGTACAGTGGAGAACAGCGCCACCTATTGGAAGGTTCTATATAATAGCAGTATAGTGGAGGACAGCGCCACCTATTGGAAAGTTCTATGTAATAGCAGTATAGTGGAGGACAGCGCCACCTATTGGAATGTTCTATGTAATAGCAGTATAGTGGAGGACAGTGCCACCTATTGGAATGTTCTATGTAATAGCAGTATAGTGGAGGACAGCGCCACCTATTGGAAGGTTCTATGTAATAGCAGTATAGTGGAGAACAGCGCCACCTACTGGAGGGGTCTATGTAATAGCAGTATAGTGGAGGACAGCGCCACCTATTGGAAGGTTCTATGTAATAGCAGTATAGTGGAGGACAGCGCCACCTATTGGAAGGTTCTATGTAATAGCAGTATAGTGGAGGACAGCGCCACCTATTGGAAGGTTCTATGTAATAGCATTATAGTGGAGGACAGCGCCACCTATTGGAATGTTCTATGTAATAGCAGTATAGTGGAGGACAGCGCCACCTATTGGAAGGTTCTATGTAATAGCATTATAGTGGAGGACAGCGCCACCTATTGGAATGTTCTATGTCATAGCAGTAGAGTGGAGGATAGCGCCACCTATTGGAAGGTTCTATGTAATAGCAGTACAGTGGAGAACAGCGCCACCTATTTGAAGCTTCTATGTAATAGCAGTATAGTGGAGGACAGCGCCACCTATTGGAAGGTTCTATGTAATAGCAGTATAGTGGAGGACAGCGCCACCTATGGGTAGGTTCTATATAATAGCAGTATAGTGGAGGACAGCGCCACCTATTGGAATGTTCTATGTAATAGCAGTATAGTGGAGGACAGCGCCACCTATTGGAAGGTTCTATGTAATAGCAGTATAGTGGAGGACAGCGCCACCTATTGGAATGTTCTATGTAATAGCAGTATAGTGGAGGATAGCGCCACATATTGGAAGGTTCTATGTAATAGCAGTATAGTGGATGGGTCTATGTAATAGCAGTATAGTGGAGGACAGCGCCACCTATTGGTAGGTTCTATGTATTAGCAGTATAGTGGAGGACAGCGCCACCTATTGGAAGTTTCTATGTAATAGCAGTATAGTGGAGGACATCACCACCTATTGGAATGTTCTATGTAATAGCAGTATAGTGGAGGACAGCGCCACCTATTGGAAGGTTCTATGTAATAGCAGTATAGTGGAGAACAGTGCCACCTACTGGAGGGGTCTATGTAATAGCAGTATAGTGGAGGACAGCGCCACCTACTGGAGGGGTCTATGTAATAGCAGTATAGTGGAGGACAGCGCCACCTATTGGAAGGTTCTATGTAATAGCAGTATAGTGGAGGACAGCGCCACCTATTGGAAGGTTCTATGTAATAGCAGTATAGTGGAGAACAGCGCCACCTACTGGAGGGGTCTATGTAATAGCAGTATAGTGGAGGACAGCACCACCTACTGGAGGGGTCTATGTAATAGCAGTACAGTGGAGAACAGCGCCACCTATTGGAAGGTTCTATATAATAGCAGTATAGTGGAGGACAGCGCCACCTATTGGAATGTTCTATGTAATAGCAGTATAGTGGAGGACAGCGCCACCTATTGGAAGGTTCTATGTAATAGCAGTATAGTGGAGGACAGCGCCACCTATTGGAAGGTTCTATATAATAGCAGTATAGTGGAGGACAGCGCCACCTATTGGAATGTTCTATGTAATAGCAGTATAGTGGAGGACAGCGCCACCTTATGGAAGGTTCTATGTAATAGCAGTATAGTGGAGGACAGCGCCACCTATTGGAATGTTCTATGTAATAGCAGTATAGTGGAGGACAGCGCCAACTATTGGAATGTTCTATGTAATAGCAGTATAGTGGAGGGCAGCGCCACCTATTGGAAGGTTCTATGTAATAGCATTATAGTGGAGGACAGCGCCACCTATTGGAATGTTCTATGTAATAGCAGTATAGTGGAGGACAGTGCCACCTATTGGAATGTTCTATGTAATAGCAGTATAGTGGAGGACAGCGCCACCTATTGGAATGTTCTATGTAATAGCAGTATAGTGGAGGGCAGCGCCACCTATTGGAAGGTTCTATGTAATAGCATTATAGTGGAGGACAGCGCCACCTATTGGAATGTTCTATGTAATAGCAGTATAGTGGAGGACAGCGCCACCTATTGGAAGGTTCTATGTAATAGCAGTATAGTGGAGGACAGCGCCACCTATTGGAAGGTACTATGTAATAGCAGTATAGTGGAGGACAGCGCCACCTATTGGAATGTTCTATGTCATAGCAGTATAGTGGAGGATAGCGCCACCTATTGGAAGGTTCTATGTAATAGCAGTACAGTGGAGAACAGCGCCACCTATTGGAAGGTTCTATGTAATAGCAGCATAGTGGAGGACAGCGCCACCTATTGGAACGTTCAATGTAATAGCAGTATAGTGGAGGACAGCGCCACCTATTGGAAGGTTCTATATAATAGCAGTATAGTGGAGGACAGCGCCACCTATTGGAATGTTCTATGTAATAGCAGTATAGTGGAGGACAGCGCCACCTATTGGAAGGTTCTATGTAATAGCAGTATAGTGAAGGACAGCGCCACCTATTGGAATTTTCTATGTAATAGCAGTATAGTGGAGGACAGCGCCACATATTGGAAGGTTCTATGTAATAGCAGTATAGTGGATGGGTCTATGTAATAGCAGTATAGTGGAGGACAGAGCCACCTATTGGAAGGTTCTATGTATTAGCAGTATAGTGGAGGACAGTGCCACCTATTGGAAGGTTCTATGTAATAGCAGTATAGTGGAGGACAGCACCACCTATTGGAATGTTCTATGTAATAGCAGTATAGTGGAGGACAGCGCCACCTATTGGAAGGTTCTATGTAATAGCAGTATAGTGGAGGACAGCGCCACCTATTGGAAGGTTCTATGTATTAGCAGTATAGTGGAGGACAGCGCCACCTATTGGAAGGTTCTATTTAATAGCAGTATAGTGGAGGACAGCACCACCTATTGGAATGTTCTATGTAATAGCAGTATAGGGGAGGACAGCGCCACCTATTGGAAGGTTCTATGTAAAAGCAGTATAGTGGAGGACAGCGCCACCTATTGGAAGGTTCTATGTAATAGCAGTATAGTGGAGGACAGCGCCACCTATTGGAATGTTCTATGTAATAGCAGTATAGTGGAGGACAGCGCCACCTATTGGAAGGTTCTATATAATAGCAGTATAGTGGAGGACAGCGCCACCTATTGGAGGGGTCTATGTAATAGCAGTATAGTGGAGGACAGCGCCACCTACTGGAGGGGTCTATGTAATAGCAGTATAGTGGAGGACAGCGCCACCTATTGGAAGGTTCTATGTAATAGCAGTATAGTGGAGGACAGCGCCACCTATTGGAAGGTTCTATGTAATAGCAGTATAATGGAGAACAGCGCCACCTACTGGAGGCGTCTATGTAATAGCAGTACAGTGGAGAACAGCGCCACCTATTGGAAGGTTCTATATAATAGCAGTATAGTGGAGAACAGCGCCACCTATTGGAAGGTTCTATGTAATAGCAGTATAGTGGAGGACAGCGCCACCTATTGGAAGGTTCTATGTAATAGCAGTATAGTGGAGGACAGCGCCACCTATTGGAAGGTTCTATGTAATAGCAGTATAGTGGAGGACAGCGCCACCTATTGGAAGGTTCTATGTAATAGCAGTATAGTGGAGGATAGCGCCACCTATTGGAATGTTCTATGTAATAGTAGTATAGTGGAGGACAGCGCCACATATTGGAAGGTTCGATGTAATAGCAGTATAGTGGATGGGTCTATGTAATAGCAGTATAGTGGAGGACAGCGCCACCTATTGGAAGGTTCTATGTATTAGCAGTATAGTGGAGGACAGCGCCACCTATTGGAATGTTCTATGTAATAGCAGTATAGTGGAGGACAGCGCCACATATTGGAAGGTTCTATGTAATAGCAGTATAGTGGAGGACAGCGCCATCTATTGTAATGTTCTATGTCATAGCAGTTTAGTGGAGGATAGAGCCAACTATTGGAAGGTTCTATGTAATAGCAGTACAGTGGAAAACAGCGCCACCTATTGGAAGGTTCTATGTAATAGCAGTATAGTGGAGGACAGCGCCACCTATTGGAAGGTTCTATGTAATAGCAGTATAGTGGAGGACAGCGCCACCTATTGGAAGGTTCTATGTAATAGCAGTATAATGGAGAACAGCGCCACCTACTGGAGGGGTCTATGTAATAGCAGTATAGTGGAGGACAGCGCCACCTACTGGAAGGGTCTATGTAATAGCAGTACAGTGGAGAACAGCGCCACCTATTGGAAGGTTCTATATAATAGCAGTATAGTGGAGAACAGCGCCACCTATTGGAAGGTTCTATGTAATAGCAGTATAGTGGAGGACAGCGCCACCTATTGGAAGGTTCTATGTAATAGCAGTATAGTGGAGGACAGCGCCACCTATTGGAAGGTTCTATGTAATAGCAGTATAGTGGAGGACAGCGCCACCTATTGGAATGTTCTATGTAATAGCAGTATAGTGGAGGACAGCGCCACATATTGGAAGGTTCTATGTAATAGCAGTATAGTGGATGGGTCTATGTAATAGCAGTATAGTGGAGGACAGCGCCACCTATTGGAAGGTTCTATGTATTAGCAGTATAGTGGAGGACAGCGCCACCTATTGGAATGTTCTATGTAATAGCAGTATAGTGGAGGACAGCGCCACATATTGGAAGGTTCTATGTAATAGCAGTATAGTGGAGGACAGCGCCACCTATTGGAAGGTTCTATGTAATAGCATTATAGTGGAGGACAGCGCCACCTATTGGAATGTTCTATGTTATAGCAGTATAGTGGAGGACAGCGCCACCTATTGGAAGGTTCTATGTAATAGCAGTATAGTGGAGGACAGCGCCACCTATTGGAAGGTTCTATGTAATAGCAGTATAGTGGAGGACAGCGCCACCTATTGGAATGTTCTATGTAATAGCAGTATAGTGGAGGATAGCGCCACATATTGGAAGGTTCTATGTAATAGCAGTATAGTGGATGGGTCTATGTAATAGCAGTATAGTGGAGGACAGCGCCACCTATTGGTAGGTTCTATGTATTAGCAGTATAGTGGAGGACAGCGCCACCTATTGGAAGGTTCTATGTAATAGCAGTATAGTGGAGGACAGCACCACCTATTGGAATGTTCTATGTAATAGCAGTATGGTGGAGGACAGCGCCACCTATTGGAAGGTTCTATGTAATAGCAGTATAGTGGAGAACAGCGCCACCTACTGGAGGGGTCTATGTAATAGCAGTATAGTGGAGGACAGCGCCACCTACTGGAGGGGTCTATGTAATAGCAGTATAGTGGAGGACAGCGCCGCCTATTGGAAGGTTCTATGTAATAGCAGTATAGTGGAGGACAGCGCCACCTATTGGAAGGTTCTAAGTAATAGCAGTATAGTGGAGAACAGCGCCACCTATTGGAAGGTTCTATATAATAGCAGTATAGTGGAGGACAGCGCCACCTATTGGAATGTTCTATGTAATAGCAGTATAGTGGAGGACAGCGCCAACTATTGGAATATTCTATGTAATAGCAGTATAGTGGAGGGCAGCGCCACCTATTGGAAGGTTCTATGTAATAGCATTATAGTGGAGGACAGCGCCACCTATTGGAATGTTCTATGTAATAGCAGTATAGTGGAGGACAGCGCCACCTATTGGAATGTTCTATGTAATAGCAGTATAGTGGAGGACAGCGCCACCTATTGGAATGTTCTATGTAATAGCAGTATAGTGGAGGGCAGCGCCACCTATTGGAAGGTTCTATGTAATAGCATTATAGTGGAGGACAGCGCCACCTATTGGAATGTTCTATGTAATAGCAGTATAGTGGAGGACAGCGCCACCTATTGGAAGGTTCTATGTAATAGCAGTATAGTGGAGGACAGCGCCACCTATTGGAAGGTACTATGTAATAGCAGTATAGTGGAGGACAGCGCCACCTATTGGAATGTTCTATGTCATAGCAGTATAGTGGAGATTAGCGCCACCTA
This sequence comes from Rhinoderma darwinii, assembly GCF_050947455.1. Lineage (NCBI taxonomy): Eukaryota > Metazoa > Chordata > Amphibia > Anura > Rhinodermatidae > Rhinoderma > Rhinoderma darwinii. The sequence continues at coordinate 32,411 of NW_027462203.1, forward strand.
TTGGAAGGTTCTATGTAATAGCAGTACAGTGGAGAACAGCGCCACCTATTGGAAGGTTCTATGTAATAGCAGTATAGTGAAGGACAGCGCCACCTATTGGAATGTTCTATGTAATAGCAGTATAGTGGAGGACAGCGCCACCTATTGGAAGGTTCTATATAATAGCAGTATAGTGGAGGACAGTGCCACCTATTGGAAGGTTCTATGTAATAGCAGTATAGTGGAGGACAGCACCACCTATTGGAATGTTCTATGTAATAGCAGTATAGTGGAGGACAGCACCACCTATTGGAATGTTCTATGTAATAGCAGTATAGTGGAGGACAGCACCACCTATTGGAATGTTCTATGTAATAGCAGTATAGTGGAGGACAGCACCACCTATTGGAATGTTCTATGTAATAGCAGTATAGTGGAGGACAGCGCCACCTATTGGAAGGTTCTATATAATAGCAGTATAGTGGAGGACAGCGCCACCTATTGGAAGGTTCAATGTAATAGCAGTATAGTGGAGGACAGCACCACCTACTGGAGGGGTCTATGTAATAGCAGTACAGTGGAGAACAGCGCCACCTATTGGAAGGTTCTATATAATAGCAGTATAGTGGAGGACAGCGCCACCTATTGGAATGTTCTATGTAATAGCAGTATAGTGGAGGACAGCGCCACCTATTGGAAGGTTCTATGTAATAGCAGTATAGTGGAGGACAGCGCCACCTATTTGAAGGTTCTATATAATAGCAGTATAGTGGAGGACAGCGCCACCTATTGGAATGTTCTATGTAATAGCAGTATAGTGGAGGACAGCGCCACCTTATGGAAGGTTCTATGTAATAGCAGTATAGTGGAGGACAGCGCCACCTATTGGAATGTTCTATGTAATAGCAGTATAGTGGAGGACAGCGCCACCTATTGGAAGGTTCTATATAATAGCATTATAGTGGAGGATAGCGCCACATATTGGAAGGTTCTATGTAATAGCAGTATAGTGGATGGGTCTATGTAATAGCAGTATAGTGGAGGACAGCGCCACCTATTTGAAGGTTCTATGTATTAGCAGTATAGTGGAGGACAGCGCCACCTATTGGAAGGTTCTATGTAATAGCAGTATAGTGGAGGACAGCACCACCTATAGTGGAGGACAGCGCCACCTATTGGAAGGTTCTATATAATAGCAGTATAGTGGAGGACAGCGCCACATATTGGAAGGTTCTATGTAATAGCAGTATAGTGGATGGGTCTATGTAATAGCAGTATAGTGGAGGACAGCGCCACCTATTGGTAGGTTCTATGTATTAGCAGTATAGTGGAGGACAGCGCCACCTATGGGTAGGTTCTATATAATAGCAGTATAGTGGAGGACAGCGCCACCTATTGGAATGTTCTATGTAATAGCAGTATAGTGGAGGACAGCGCCACCTATTGGAAGGTTCTATGTAATAGCAGTATAGTGGAGGACAGCGCCACCTATTGGAATGTTCTATGTAATAGCAGTATAGTGGAGGATAGCGCCACATATTGGAAGGTTCTATGTAATAGCAGTATAGTGGATGGGTCTATGTAATAGCAGTATAGTGGAGGACAGCGCCACCTATTGGTAGGTTCTATGTATTAGCAGTATAGTGGAGGACAGCGCCACCTATTGGAAGGTTCTATGTAATAGCAGTATAGTGGAGGACAGCACCACCTATTGGAATGTTCTATGTAATAGCAGTATAGTGGAGGACAGCGCCACCTATTGGAAGGTTCTATGTAATAGCAGTATAGTGGAGAACAGCGCCACCTACTGGAGGGGTCTATGTAATAGCAGTATAGTGGAGGACAGCGCCACCTACTGGAGGGGTCTATGTAATAGCAGTATAGTGGAGGACAGCGCCGCCTATTGGAAGGTTCTATGTAATAGCAGTATAGTGGAGGACAGCGCCACCTATTGGAAGGTTCTATGTAATAGCAGTATAGTGGAGAACAGCGCCACCTATTGGAAGGTTCTATATAATAGCAGTATAGTGGAGGACAGCGCCACCTATTGGAATGTTCTATGTAATAGCAGTATAGTGGAGGACAGCGCCAACTATTGGAATGTTCTATGTAATAGCAGTGTAGTGGAGGGCAGCGCCACCTATTGGAAGGTTCTATGTAATAGCATTATAGTGGAGGACAGCGCCACCTATTGGAATGTTCTATGTAATAGCAGTATAGTGGAGGACAGCGCCACCTATTGGAATGTTCTATGTAATAGCAGTATAGTGGAGGACAGCGCCACCTATTGGAATGTTCTATGTAATAGCAGTATAGTGGAGGGCAGCGCCACCTATTGGAAGGTTCTATGTAATAGCATTATAGTGGAGGACAGCGCCACCTATTGGAATGTTCTATGTAATAGCAGTATAGTGGAGGACAGCGCCACCTATTGGAATGTTCTATGTAATAGCAGTATAGTGGAGGACAGCGCCACATATTGGAAGGTTCTATGTAATAGCAGTATAGTGGATGGGTCTATGTAATAGCAGTATAGTGGAGGACAGCGCCACCTATTGGAAGGTTCTATGTATTAGCAGTATAGTGGAGGACAGCGCCACCTATTGGAAGGTTCTATGTAATAGCAGTATAGTGGAGGACAGCACCACCTATTGGAATGTTCTATGTAATAGCAGTATAGTGGAGGACAGCGCCACCTATTGGAATGTTCTATGTAATAGCAGTATAGTGGAGGACAGCGCCACATATTGGAAGGTTCTATGTAATAGCAGTATAGTAGATGGGTCTATGTAATAGCAGTATAGTGGAGGACAGCGCCACCTATTGGAAGGTTCTATGTATTAGCAGTATAATGGAGGACAGCGCCACCTATTGGAAGGTTCTATGTAATAGCAGTATAGAGGAGAACAGCGCCACCTACTGGAGGGGTCTATGTAATAGCAGAATAGTGGAGGACAGCGCCACCTATTGGAAGGTTCTATGTAATAGCAGTATAGTGGAGGACAGCGCCACCTATTGGAAGGTTCTATGTAATAGCAGTATAGTGGAGGACAGCACCACCTATAGTGGAGGACAGCGCCACCTATTGGAAGGTTCTATATAATAGCAGTATAGTGGAGGACAGCGCCACATATTGGAAGGTTCTATGTAATAGCAGTATAGTGGATGGGTCTATGTAATAGCAGTATAGTGGAGGACAGCACCACCTATTGGAAGGTTCTATGTATTAGCAGTATAGTGGAGGACAGCGCCACCTATGGGTAGGTTCTATATAATAGCAGTATAGTGGAGGACAGCGCCACCTATTGGAATGTTCTATGTAATAGCAGTATAGTGGAGGACAGCGCCACCTATTGGAAGGTTCTATGTAATAGCAGTATAGTGGAGGACAGCGCCACCTATTGGAATGTTCTATGTAATAGCAGTATAGTGGATGGGTCTATGTAATAGCAGTATAGTGGAGGACAGCGCCACCTATTGGTAGGTTCTATGTATTAGCAGTATAGTGGAGGACAGCGCCACCTATTGGAAGGTTCTATGTAATAGCAGTATAGTGGAGGACAGCACCACCTATTGGAATGTTCTATGTAATAGCAGTATAGTGGAGGACAGCGCCACCTATTGGAAGGTTCTATGTAATAGCAGTATAGTGGAGAACAGCGCCACCTACTGGAGGGGTCTATGTAATAGCAGTATAGTGGAGGACAGCGCCACCTACTGGATGGGTCTATGTAATAGCAGTATAGTGGAGGACAGCGCCGCCTATTGGAAGGTTCTATGTAATAGCAGTATAGAGGAGGACAGCGCCACCTATTGGAAGGTTCTATGTAATAGCAGTATAGTGGAGAACAGCGCCACCTATTGGAAGGTTCTATATAATAGCAGTATAGTGGAGGACAGCGCCACCTATTGGAATGTTCTATGTAATAGCAGTATAGTGGAGGACAGCGCCAACTATTGGAATGTTCTATGTAATAGCAGTATAGTGGAGGGCAGCGCCACCTATTGGAAGGTTCTATGTAATAGCATTATAGTGGAGGACAGCGCCACCTATTTGAATGTTCTATGTAATAGCAGTATAGTGGAGGACAGCGCCACCTATTGGAATGTTCTATGTAATAGCAGTATAGTGGAGGACAGCGCCACCTATTGGAATGTTCTATGTAATAGCAGTATAGTGGAGGGCAGCGCCACCTATTGGAAGGTTCTATGTAATAGCATTATAGTGGAGGACAGCGCCACCTATTGGAATGTTCTATGTAATAGCAGTATAGTGGAGGACAGCGCCACCTATTGGAAGGTTCTATGTAATAGCAGTATAGTGGAGGACAGCGCCACCTATTGGAAGGTACTATGTAATAGCAGTATAGTGGAGGACAGCGCCACCTATTGGAATGTTCTATGTCATAGCAGTATAGTGGAGATTAGCGCCACCTATTGGAAGGTTCTATGTAATAGCAGTACAGTGGAGAACAGCGCCACCTATTGGAAGGTTCTATGTAATAGCAGTATAGTGAAGGACAGCGCCACCTATTGGAATGTTCTATGTAATAGCAGTATAGTGGAGGACAGCGCCACCTATTGGAAGGTTCTATATAATAGCAGTATAGTGGAGGACAGTGCCACCTATTGGAAGGTTCTATGTAATAGCAGTATAGTGGAAGACAGCACCACCTATTGGAAGGTTCTATGTAATAGCAGTATAGTGGAGGACAGCACCACCTATTGGAATGTTCTATGTAATAGCAGTATAGTGGAGGACAGCACCACCTATTGGAATGTTCTATGTAATAGCAGTATAGTGGAGGACAGCGCCACCTAATGGAAGGTTCTATGTAATAGCAGTATAGTGGAGGACAGCGCCACCTATTGGAAGGTTCTATGTAATAGCAGTATAGTGGAGGACAGCGCCACCTATTGGAATGTTCTATGTAATAGCAGTATAGTGGAGGACAGCGCCACCTATTGGAAGGTTCTATATAATAGCAGTATAGTGGAGGACAGCGCCACCTATTGGAAGGTTCAATGTAATAGCAGTATAGTGGAGGACAGCACCACCTACTGGAGGGGTCTATGTAATAGCAGTACAGTGGAGAACAGCGCCACCTATTGGAAGGTTCTATATAATAGCAGTATAGTGGAGGACAGCGCCACCTATTGGAAGGTTCTATGTAATAGCAGTATAGTGGAGGACAGCGCCACCTATTGGAAGGTTCTATATAATAGCAGTATAGTGGAGGACAGCGCCACCTATTGGAATGTTCTATGTAATAGCAGTATAGTGGAGGACAGCGCCACCTTATGGAAGGTTCTATGTAATAGCAGTATAGTGGAGGACAGCGCCACCTATTGGAATGTTCTATGTAATAGCAGTATAGTGGAGGACAGCGCCACCTATTGGAAGGTTCTATATAATAGCAGTATAGTGGAGGATAGCGCCACATTTTGGAAGGTTCTATGTAATAGCAGTATAGTGGATGGGTCTATGTAATAGCAGTATAGTGGAGGACAGCGCCACCTATTTGAAGGTTCTATGTATTAGCAGTATAGTGGAGGACAGCGCCACCTATTGGAAGGTTCTATGTAATAGCAGTATAGTGGAGGACAGCACCACCTATAGTGGAGGACAGCGCCACCTATTGGAAGGTTCTATATAATAGCAGTATAGTGGAGGACAGCGCCACATATTGGAAGGTTCTATGCAATAGCAGTATAGTGGATGGGTCTATGTAATAGCAGTATAGTGGAGGACAGCACCACCTATTGGAAGGTTCTATGTATTAGCAGTATAGTGGAGGACAGCGCCACCTATGGGTAGGTTCTATATAATAGCAGTATAGTGGAGGACAGCGCCACCTATTGGAATGTTCTATGTAATAGCAGTATAGTGGAGGACAGCGCCACCTATTGGAAGGTTCTATGTAATAGCAGTATAGTGGAGGACAGCGCCACCTATTGGAATGTTCTATGTAATAGCAGTATAGTGGAGGATAGCGCCACATATTGGAAGGTTCTATGTAATAGCAGTATAGTGGATGGGTCTATGTAATAGCAGTATAGTGGAGGACAGCGCCACCTATTGGTAGGTTCTATGTATTAGCAGTATAGTGGAGGACAGCGCCACCTATTGGAAGGTTCTATGTAATAGCAGTATAGTGGAGGACAGCACCACCTATTGGAATGTTCTATGTAATAGCAGTATAGTGGAGGACAGCGCCACCTATTGGAAGGTTCTATGTAATAGCAGTATAGTGGAGAACAGCGCCACCTACTGGAGGGGTCTATGTAATAGCAGTATAGTGGAGGACAGCGCCACCTACTGGAGGGGTCTATGTAATAGCAGTATAGTGGAGGACAGCGCCACCTATTGGAAGGTTCTATGTAATAGCAGTATAGTGGAGAACAGCGCCACCTATTGGAAGGTTCTATATAATAGCAGTATAGTGGAGGACAGCGCCACCTATTGGAATGTTCTATGTAATAGCAGTATAGTGGAGGACAGCGCCAACTATTGGAATGTTCTATGTAATAGCAGTATAGTGGAGGGCAGCGCCACCTATTGGAAGGTTCTATGTAATAGCATTATAGTGGAGGACAGCGCCACCTATTGGAATGTTCTATGTAATAGCAGTATAGTGGAGGACAGCGCCACCTATTGGAATGTTCTATGTAATAGCAGTATAGTGGAGGACAGCGCCACCTATTGGAATGTTCTATGTAATAGCAGTATAGTGGAGGGCAGCGCCACCTATTGGAAGGTTCTATGTAATAGCATTATAGTGGAGGACAGCGCCACCTATTGGAATGTTCTATGTAATAGCAGTATAGTGGAGGACAGCGCCACCTATTGGAAGGTTCTATGTAATAGCAGTATAGTGGAGGACAGCGCCACCTATTGGAAGGTACTATGTAATAGCAGTATAGTGGAGGACAGCGCCACCTATTGGAATGTTCTATGTCATAGCAGTATAGTGGAGATTAGCGCCACCTATTGGAAGGTTCTATGTAATAGCAGTATAGTGGAGGACAGCGCCACCTATTGGAAGGTTCTATGTAATAGCAGTATAGTGGAGAACAGCGCCATCTATTGGAAGGTTCTATATAATAGCAGTATAGTGGAGGACAGCGCCACCTATTGGAATGTTCTATGTAATAGCAGTATAGTGGAGGACAGCGCCAACTATTGGAATGTTCTATGTAATAGCAGTATAGTGGAGGGCAGCGCCACCTATTGGAAGGTTCTATGTAATAGCATTATAGTGGAGGACAGCGCCACCTATTGGAATGTTCTATGTAATAGCAGTATAGTGGAGGGCAGCGCCACCTATTGGAAGGTTCTATGTAATAGCATTATAGTGGAGGACAGCGCCACCTATTGGAATGTTCTATGTAATAGCAGTATAGTGGAGGACAGCGCCACCTATTGGAATGTTCTATGTAATAGCAGTATAGTGGAGGACAGCGCCACCTATTGGAATGTTCTATGTAATAGCAGTATAGTGGAGGGC
>NW_027462204.1:0-38955 GCF_050947455.1 Rhinoderma darwinii
TTCTATACTAATTGCCAGGCGCTGAGACGAATGGCGCCAAGATCGAGCGTCTATGACACGGTTCAAGAATTAGCCTCAGAAACAGTGGTTCTGAACATGCTGCCAATAGCTCGCCTGGGAAACATCCAGAGAAGTCCAAGATAGTGTTTTTTAGACTGGCTGCCACGAGCTGAAACGAATGCAGCCAAGAGCGAGCGTCTGTGACTTACGGTTCAAGAGTTATTCACAGAAACATGGTTCTGAACTTTGCTGCCAGCCGCGAAAGCGAAAATAACCAAGATCGAGCGTCTAGGATTTACTTGTCAATAGCTCGCCTGGGAAACATCCAGAGAAGTCAAAGACAGTGCTTCTATACTAATTGCCAGGCGCTGAGACGAATGCCGCCAAGATCTAGCGTCTATGACTTACGGTTCAAGAATTAGCCTCAGAAACAGTGGGAAACAGTGCTTCTATACTAATTGCCAGGCGCTGAGACGAATGCCGCCAAGATCGAGCGTCTATGACTTACGGTTCAAGAATTAGCCTCAGAAACAGTGGTTCTGAACATGCTGCCAATAGCTCGCCTGGGAAACATCCAGAGAAGTCCAAGATTGTGTTTTTTTAGACTGGCTGCCACGAGCTGAAACGAATGCAGCCAAGAGCGAGCGTCTGTGACTTACGGTTCAAAAGTTATTCACAGAAACATCGTTCTGAACTTTGCTGCCAGCCGCGAAAGCGAAAATAACCAAGATCGAGCGTCTAGGATTTACTTGTCAAAAGCTCGCCTGGGAAACATCCAGAGAAGTCAAAGACAGTGCTTCTATACTAATTGCCAGGCGCTGAGACGAATGCCGCCAAGATCTAGCGTCTATGACTTACGGTTCAAGAATTAGCCTCAGAAACAGTGGGAAACAGTGCTTCTATACTAATTGCCAGGCGCTGAGACGAATGCCGCCAAGATCGAGCGTCTATGACTTACGGTTCAAGAATTAGCCTCAGAAACAGTGGTTCTGAACATGCTGCCAATAGCTCGCCTGGGAAACATCCAGAGAAGTCCAAGATTGTGTTTTTTAGACTGGCTGCCACGAGCTGAAACGAATGCAGCCAAGAGCTAGCGTCTGTGACTTACGGTTCAAAAGTTATTCACAGAAACATGGTTCTGAACTTTGCTGCCAGCCGCGAAAGCGAAAATAACCAAGATCGAGCGTCTAGGATTTACTTGTCAATAGCTCGCCTGGGAAACATCCAGAGAAGTTAAAGACAGTGCTTCTATACTAATTGCCAGGCGCTGAGACGAATGCCGCCAAGATCTAGCGTCTATGACTTACGGTTCAAGAATTAGCCTCAGAAACAGTGGGAAACAGTGCTTCTATACTAATTGCCAGGCGCTGAGACGAATGCCGCCAAGATCGAGCGTCTATGACTTACGGTTCAAGAATTAGCCTCAGAAACAGTGGTTCTGAACATGCTGCCAATAGCTCGCCTGGGAAACATCCAGAGAAGTCCAAGATAGTGTTTTTTAGACTGGCTGCCACGAGCTGAAACGAATGCAGCCAAGAGCGAGCGTCTGTGACTTACGGTTCAAAAGTTATTCACAGAAACATCGTTCTGAACATTGCTGCCAGCCGCGAAAGCGAAAATAACCAAGATCGGGCGTCTAGGATTTACTTGTCAAAAGCTCGCCTGGGAAACATCCAGAGAAGTCAAAGACAGTGCTTCTATACTAATTGCCAGGCGCTGAGACGAATGCCGCCAAGATCTAGCGTCTATGACTTACGGTTCAAGAATTAGCCTCAGAAACAGTGGGAAACAGTGCTTCTATACTAATTGCCAGGCGCTGAGACGAATGCCGCCAAGATCGAGCGTCTATGACTTACGGTTCAAGAATTAGCCTCAGAAACAGTGGTTCTGAACATGCTGCCAATAGCTCGCCTGGGAAACATCCAGAGAAGTCCAAGATTGTGTTTTTTAGACTGGCTGCCACGAGCTGAAACGAATGCAGCCAAGAGCTAGCGTCTGTGACTTACGGTTCAAAAGTTATTCACAGAAACATGGTTCTGAACTTTGCTGCCAGCCGCGAAAGCGAAAATAACCAAGATCGAGCGTCTAGGATTTACTTGTCAATAGCTCGCCTGGGAAACATCCAGAGAAGTCAAAGACAGTGCTTCTATACTAATTGCCAGGCGCTGAGACGAATGCCGCCAAGATCTAGCGTCTATGACTTACGGTTCAAGAATTTGCCTCAGAAACAGTGGGAAACAGTGCTTCTATACTAATTGCCAGGCGCTGAGACGAATGGCGCCAAGATCGAGCGTCTATGACACGGTTCAAGAATTAGCCTCAGAAACAGTGGTTCTGAACATGCTGCCAATAGCTCGCCTGGGAAACATCCAGAAAAGTCCAAGATAGTGTTTTTTAGACTGGCTGCCACGAGCTGAAACGAATGCAGCCAAGAGCGAGCGTCTGTGACTTACGGTTCAAGAGTTATTCACAGAAACATGGTTCTGAACTTTGCTGCCAGCCGCGAAAGCGAAAATAACCAAGATCGAGCGTCTAGGATTTACTTGTCAATTGCTCGCCTGGGAAACATCCAGAGAAGTCAAAGACAGTGCTTCTATACTAATTGCCAGGCGCTGAGACGAATGCCGCCAAGATCTAGCGTCTATGACTTACGGTTCAAGAATTAGCCTCAGAAACATTGGGAAACAGTGCTTCTATACTAATTGCCAGGCGCTGAGACGAATGCCGCCAAGATCGAGCGTCTATGACTTACGGTTCAAGAATTAGCCTCAGAAACAGTGGTTCTGAACATGCTGCCAATAGCTCGCCTGGGAAACATCCAGAGAAGTCCAAGATTGTGTTTTTTTAGACTGGCTGCCACGAGCTGAAACGAATGCAGCCAAGAGCGAGCGTCTGTGACTTACGGTTCAAAAGTTATTCACAGAAACATCGTTCTGAACTTTGCTGCCAGCCGCGAAAGCGAAAATAACCAAGATCGAGCGTCTAGGATTTACTTGTCAAAAGCTCGCCTGGGAAACATCCAGAGAAGTCAAAGACAGTGCTTCTATACTAATTGCCAGGCGCTGAGACGAATGCCGCCAAGATCTAGCGTCTATGACTTACGGTTCAAGAATTAGCCTCAGAAACAGTGGGAAACAGTGCTTCTATACTAATTGCCAGGCGCTGAGACGAATGCCGCCAAGATCGAGCGTCTATGACTTACGGTTCAAGAATTAGCCTCAGAAACAGTGGTTCTGAACATGCTGCCAATAGCTCGCCTGGGAAACATCCAGAGAAGTCCAAGATTGTGTTTTTTAGACTGGCTGCCACGAGCTGAAACGAATGCAGCCAAGAGCGAGCGTCTGTGACTTACGGTTCAAGAGTTATTCACAGAAACATGGTTCTGAACTTTGCTGCCAGCCGCGAAAGCGAAAATAACCAAGATCGAGCGTCTAGGATTTACTTGTCAATTGCTCGCCTGGGAAACATCCAGAGAAGTCAAAGACAGTGCTTCTATACTAATTGCCAGGCGCTGAGACGAATGCCGCCAAGATCTAGCGTCTATGACTTACGGTTCAAGAATTAGCCTCAGAAACAGTGGGAAACAGTGCTTCTATACTAATTGCCAGGCGCTGAGACGAATGGCGCCAAGATCGAGCGTCTATGACACGGTTCAAGAATTAGCCTCAGAAACAGTGGTTCTGAACATGCTGCCAATAGCTCGCCTGGGAAACATCCAGAGAAGTCCAAGATTGTGTTTTTTAGACTGGCTGCCACGAGCTGAAACGAATGCAGCCAAGAGCTAGCGTCTGTGACTTACGGTTCAAAAGTTATTCACAGAAACATGGTTCTGAACTTTGCTGCCAGCCGCGAAAGCGAAAATAACCAAGATCGAGCGTCTAGGATTTACTTGTCAATAGCTCGCCTGGGAAACATCCAGAGAAGTCAAAGACAGTACTTCTATACTAATTGCCAGGCGCTGAGACGAATGCCGCCAAGATCTAGCGTCTATGACTTACGGTTCAAGAATTAGCCTCAGAAACAGTGGGAAACAGTGCTTCTATACTAATTGCCAGGCGCTGAGACGAATGCCGCCAAGATCGAGCGTCTATGACTTACGGTTCAAGAATTAGCCTCAGAAACAGTGGTTCTGAACATGCTGCCAATAGCTCGCCTGGGAAACATCCAGAGAAGTCCAAGATTGTGTTTTTTAGACTGGCTGCCACGAGCTGAAACGAATGCAGCCAAGAGCTAGCGTCTGTGACTTACGGTTCAAAAGTTATTCACAGAAACATGGTTCTGAACTTTGCTGCCAGCCGCGAAAGCGAAAATAACCAAGATCGAGCGTCTAGGATTTACTTGTCAATAGCTCGCCTGGGAAACATCCAGAGAAGTCAAAGACAGTGCTTCTATACTAATTGCCAGGCGCTGAGACGAATGCCGCCAAGATCTAGCGTCTATGACTTACGGTTCAAGAATTTGCCTCAGAAACAGTGGGAAACAGTGCTTCTATACTAATTGCCAGGCGCTGAGACGAATGGCGCCAAGATCGAGCGTCTATGACACGGTTCAAGAATTAGCCTCAGAAACAGTGGTTCTGAACATGCTGCCAATAGCTCGCCTGGGAAACATCCAGAGAAGTCCAAGATAGTGTTTTTTAGACTGGCTGCCACGAGCTGAAACGAATGCAGCCAAGAGCGAGCGTCTGTGACTTACGGTTCAAAAGTTATTCACAGAAACATCGTTCTGAACTTTGCTGCCAGCCGCGAAAGCGAAAATAACCAAGATCGAGCGTCTAGGATTTACTTGTCAAAAGCTCGCCTGGGAAACATCCAGAGAAGTCAAAGACAGTGCTTCTATACTAATTGCCAGGCGCTGAGACGAATGCCGCCAAGATCTAGCGTCTATGACTTACGGTTCAAGAATTAGCCTCAGAAACAGTGGGAAACAGTGCTTCTATACTAATTGCCAGGCGCTGAGACGAATGCCGCCAAGATCGAGCGTCTATGACTTACGGTTCAAGAATTAGCCTCAGAAACAGTGGTTCTGAACATGCTGCCAATAGCTCGCCTGGGAAACATCCAGAGAAGTCCAAGATTGTGTTTTTTAGACTGGCTGCCACGAGCTGAAACGAATGCAGCCAAGAGCTAGCGTCTGTGACTTACGGTTCAAAAGTTATTCACAGAAACATGGTTCTGAACTTTGCTGCCAGCCGCGAAAGCGAAAATAACCAAGATCGAGCGTCTAGGATTTACTTGTCAATAGCTCGCCTGGGAAACATCCAGAGAAGTCAAAGACAGTGCTTCTATACTAATTGCCAGGCGCTGAGACGAATGCCGCCAAGATCTAGCGTCTATGACTTACGGTTCAAGAATTTGCCTCAGAAACAGTGGGAAACAGTGCTTCTATACTAATTGCCAGGCGCTGAGACGAATGGCGCCAAGATCGAGCGTCTATGACACGGTTCAAGAATTAGCCTCAGAAACAGTGGTTCTGAACATGCTGCCAATAGCTCGCCTGGGAAACATCCAGAGAAGTCCAAGATAGTGTTTTTTAGACTGGCTGCCACGAGCTGAAACGAATGCAGCCAAGAGCGAGCGTCTGTGACTTACGGTTCAAGAGTTATTCACAGAAACATGGTTCTGAACTTTGCTGCCAGCCGCGAAAGCGAAAATAACCAAGATCGAGCGTCTAGGATTTACTTGTCAATTGCTCGCCTGGGAAACATCCAGAGAAGTCAAAGACAGTGCTTCTATACTAATTGCCAGGCGCTGAGACGAATGCCGCCAAGATCTAGCGTCTATGACTTACGGTTCAAGAATTAGCCTCAGAAACATTGGGAAACAGTGCTTCTATACTAATTGCCAGGCGCTGAGACGAATGCCGCCAAGATCGAGCGTCTATGACTTACGGTTCAAGAATTAGCCTCAGAAACAGTGGTTCTGAACATGCTGCCAATAGCTCGCCTGGGAAACATCCAGAGAAGTCCAAGATTGTGTTTTTTAGACTGGCTGCCACGAGCTGAAACGAATGCAGCCAAGAGCGAGCGTCTGTGACTTACGGTTCAAAAGTTATTCACAGAAACATGGTTCTGAACTTTGCTGCCAGCCGCGAAAGCGAAAATAACCAAGATCGAGCGTCTAGGATTTACTTGTCAAAAGCTCGCCTGGGAAACATCCAGAGAAGTCAAAGACAGTGCTTCTATACTAATTGCCAGGCGCTGAGACGAATGCCGCCAAGATCTAGCGTCTATGACTTACGGTTCAAGAATTAGCCTCAGAAACAGTGGGAAACAGTGCTTCTATACTAATTGCCAGGCGCTGAGACGAATGGCGCCAAGATCGAGCGTCTATGACACGGTTCAAGAATTAGCCTCAGAAACAGTGGTTCTGAACATGCTGCCAATAGCTCGCCTGGGAAACATCCAGAGAAGTCCAAGATTGTGTTTTTTAGACTGGCTGCCACGAGCTGAAACGAATGCAGCCAAGAGCTAGCGTCTGTGACTTACGGTTCAAAAGTTATTCACAGAAACATGGTTCTGAACTTTGCTGCCAGCCGCGAAAGCGAAAATAACCAAGATCGAGCGTCTAGGATTTACTTGTCAATAGCTCGCCTGGGAAACATCCAGAGAAGTCAAAGACAGTACTTCTATACTAATTGCCAGGCGCTGAGACGAATGCCGCCAAGATCTAGCGTCTATGACTTACGGTTCAAGAATTAGCCTCAGAAACAGTGGGAAACAGTGCTTCTATACTAATTGCCAGGCGCTGAGACGAATGCCGCCAAGATCGAGCGTCTATGACTTACGGTTCAAGAATTAGCCTCAGAAACAGTGGTTCTGAACATGCTGCCAATAGCTCGCCTGGGAAACATCCAGAGAAGTCCAAGATTGTGTTTTTTAGACTGGCTGCCACGAGCTGAAACGAATGCAGCCAAGAGCTAGCGTCTGTGACTTACGGTTCAAAAGTTATTCACAGAAACATGGTTCTGAACTTTGCTGCCAGCCGCGAAAGCGAAAATAACCAAGATCGAGCGTCTAGGATTTACTTGTCAATAGCTCGCCTGGGAAACATCCAGAGAAGTCAAAGACAGTGCTTCTATACTAATTGCCAGGCGCTGAGACGAATGCCGCCAAGATCTAGCGTCTATGACTTACGGTTCAAGAATTAGCCTCAGAAACAGTGGGAAACAGTGCTTCTATACTAATTGCCAGGCGCTGAGACGAATGGCGCCAAGATCGAGCGTCTATGACACGGTTCAAGAATTAGCCTCAGAAACAGTGGTTCTGAACATGCTGCCAATAGCTCGCCTGGGAAACATCCAGAGAAGTCCAAGATAGTGTTTTTTAGACTGGCTGCCACGAGCTGAAAAGAATGCAGCCAAGAGCGAGCGTCTGTGACTTACGGTTCAAAAGTTATTCACAGAAACATGGTTCTGAACTTTGCTGCCAGCCGCGAAAGCGAAAATAACCAAGATCGAGCGTCTAGGATTTACTTGTCAATAGCTCGCCTGGGAAACATCCAGAGAAGTCAAAGACAGTGCTTCTATACTAATTGCCAGGCGCTGAGACGAATGCCGCCAAGATCTAGCGTCTATGACTTACGGTTCAAGAATTAGCCTCAGAAACAGTGGGAAACAGTGCTTCTATACTAATTGCCAGGCGCTGAGACGAATGCCGCCAAGATCGAGCGTCTATGACTTACGGTTCAAGAATTAGCCTCAGAAACAGTGGTTCTGAACATGCTGCCAATAGCTCGCCTGGGAAACATCCAGAGAAGTCCAAGATTGTGTTTTTTTAGACTGGCTGCCACGAGCTGAAACGAATGCAGCCAAGAGCGAGCGTCTGTGACTTACGGTTCAAAAGTTATTCACAGAAACATCGTTCTGAACTTTGCTGCCAGCCGCGAAAGCGAAAATAACCAAGATCGAGCGTCTAGGATTTACTTGTCAAAAGCTCGCCTGGGAAACATCCAGAGAAGTCAAAGACAGTGCTTCTATACTAATTGCCAGGCGCTGAGACGAATGCCGCCAAGATCTAGCGTCTATGACTTACGGTTCAAGAATTAGCCTCAGAAACAGTGGGAAACAGTGCTTCTATACTAATTGCCAGGCGCTGAGACGAATGCCGCCAAGATCGAGCGTCTATGACTTACGGTTCAAGAATTAGCCTCAGAAACAGTGGTTCTGAACATGCTGCCAATAGCTCGCCTGGGAAACATCCAGAGAAGTCCAAGATTGTGTTTTTTAGACTGGCTGCCACGAGCTGAAACGAATGCAGCCAAGAGCTAGCGTCTGTGACTTACGGTTCAAAAGTTATTCACAGAAACATGGTTCTGAACTTTGCTGCCAGCCGCGAAAGCGAAAATAACCAAGATCGAGCGTCTAGGATTTACTTGTCAATAGCTCGCCTGGGAAACATCCAGAGAAGTCAAAGACAGTGCTTCTATACTAATTGCCAGGCGCTGAGACGAATGCCGCCAAGATCTAGCGTCTATGACTTACGGTTCAAGAATTTGCCTCAGAAACAGTGGGAAACAGTGCTTCTATACTAATTGCCAGGCGCTGAGACGAATGGCGCCAAGATCGAGCGTCTATGACACGGTTCAAGAATTAGCCTCAGAAACAGTGGTTCTGAACATGCTGCCAATAGCTCGCCTGGGAAACATCCAGAGAAGTCCAAGATAGTGTTTTTTAGACTGGCTGCCACGAGCTGAAACGAATGCAGCCAAGAGCGAGCGTCTGTGACTTACGGTTCAAGAGTTATTCACAGAAACATGGTTCTGAACTTTGCTGCCAGCCGCGAAAGCGAAAATAACCAAGATCGAGCGTCTAGGATTTACTTGTCAATTGCTCGCCTGGGAAACATCCAGAGAAGTCAAAGACAGTGCTTCTATACTAATTGCCAGGCGCTGAGACGAATGCCGCCAAGATCTAGCGTCTATGACTTACGGTTCAAGAATTAGCCTCAGAAACATTGGGAAACAGTGCTTCTATACTAATTGCCAGGCGCTGAGACGAATGCCGCCAAGATCGAGCGTCTATGACTTACGGTTCAAGAATTAGCCTCAGAAACAGTGGTTCTGAACATGCTGCCAATAGCTCGCCTGGGAAACATCCAGAGAAGTCCAAGATTGTGTTTTTTAGACTGGCTGCCACGAGCTGAAACGAATGCAGCCAAGAGCGAGTGTCTGTGACTTACGGTTCAAAAGTTATTCACAGAAACATGGTTCTGAACTTTGCTGCCAGCCGCGAAAGCGAAAATAACCAAGATCGAGCGTCTAGGATTTACTTGTCAAAAGCTCGCCTGGGAAACATCCAGAGAAGTCAAAGACAGTGCTTCTATACTAATTGCCAGGCGCTGAGACGAATGCCGCCAAGATCTAGCGTCTATGACTTACGGTTCAAGAATTAGCCTCAGAAACAGTGGGAAACAGTGCTTCTATACTAATTGCCAGGCGCTGAGACGAATGGCGCCAAGATCGAGCGTCTATGACACGGTTCAAGAATTAGTCTCAGAAACAGTGGTTCTGAACATGCTGCCAATAGCTCGCCTGGGAAACATCCAGAGAAGTCCAAGATTGTGTTTTTTAGACTGGCTGCCACGAGCTGAAACGAATGCAGCCAAGAGCGAGCGTCTGTGACTTACGGTTCAAAAGTTATTCACAGAAACATCGTTCTGAACTTTGCTGCCAGCCGCGAAAGCGAAAATAACCAAGATCGAGCGTCTAGGATTTACTTGTCAAAAGCTCGCCTGGGAAACATCCAGAGAAGTCAAAGACAGTGCTTCTATACTAATTGCCAGGCGCTGAGACGAATGCCGCCAAGATCTAGCGTCTATGACTTACGGTTCAAGAATTAGCCTCAGAAACAGTGGGAAACAGTGCTTCTATACTAATTGCCAGGCGCTGAGACGAATGCCGCCAAGATCGAGCGTCTATGACTTACGGTTCAAGAATTAGCCTCAGAAACAGTGGTTCTGAACATGCTGCCAATAGCTCGCCTGGGAAACATCCAGAGAAGTCCAAGATTGTGGTTTTTAGACTGGCTGCCACGAGCTGAAACGAATGCAGCCAAGAGCTAGCGTCTGTGACTTACGGTTCAAAAGTTATTCACAGAAACATGGTTCTGAACTTTGCTGCCAGCCGCGAAAGCGAAAATAACCAAGATCGAGCGTCTAGGATTTACTTGTCAATAGCTCGCCTGGGAAACATCCAGAGAAGTCAAAGACAGTGCTTCTATACTAATTGCCAGGCGCTGAGACGAATGCCGCCAAGATCTAGCGTCTATGACTTACGGTTCAAAAATTTGCCTCAGAAACAGTGGGAAACAGTGCTTCTATACTAATTGCCAGGCGCTGAGACGAATGGCGCCAAGATCGAGCGTCTATGACACGGTTCAAGAATTAGCCTCAGAAACAGTGGTTCTGAACATGCTGCCAATAGCTCGCCTGGGAAACATCCAGAGAAGTCCAAGATAGTGTTTTTTAGACTGGCTGCCACGAGCTGAAACGAATGCAGCCAAGAGCGAGCGTCTGTGACTTACGGTTCAAGAGTTATTCACAGAAACATGGTTCTGAACTTTGCTGCCAGCCGCGAAAGCGAAAATAACCAAGATCGAGCGTCTAGGATTTACTTGTCAATTGCTCGCCTGGGAAACATCCAGAGAAGTCAAAGACAGTGCTTCTATACTAATTGCCAGGCGCTGAGACGAATGCCGCCAAGATCTAGCGTCTATGACTTACGGTTCAAGAATTAGCCTCAGAAACATTGGGAAACAGTGCTTCTATACTAATTGCCAGGCGCTGAGACGAATGCCGCCAAGATCGAGCGTCTATGACTTACGGTTCAAGAATTAGCCTCAGAAACAGTGGTTCTGAACATGCTGCCAATAGCTCGCCTGGGAAACATCCAGAGAAGTCCAAGATTGTGTTTTTTTAGACTGGCTGCCACGAGCTGAAACGAATGCAGCCAAGAGCGAGCGTCTGTGACTTACGGTTCAAAAGTTATTCACAGAAACATCGTTCTGAACTTTGCTGCCAGCCGCGAAAGCGAAAATAACCAAGATCGAGCGTCTAGGATTTACTTGTCAAAAGCTCGCCTGGGAAACATCCAGAGAAGTCAAAGACAGTGCTTCTATACTAATTGCCAGGCGCTGAGACGAATGCCGCCAAGATCTAGCGTCTATGACTTACGGTTCAAGAATTAGCCTCAGAAACAGTGGGAAACAGTGCTTCTATACTAATTGCCAGGCGCTGAGACGAATGCCGCCAAGATCGAGCGTCTATGACTTACGGTTCAAGAATTAGCCTCAGAAACAGTGGTTCTGAACATGCTGCCAATAGCTCGCCTGGGAAACATCCAGAGAAGTCCAAGATTGTGTTTTTTAGACTGGCTGCCACGAGCGAAACGAATGCAGCCAAGAGCTAGCGTCTGTGACTTACGGTTCAAAAGTTATTCACAGAAACATGGTTCTGAACTTTGCTGCCAGCCGCGAAAGCGAAAATAACCAAGATCGAGCGTCTAGGATTTACTTGTCAATTGCTCGCCTGGGAAACATCCAGAGAAGTCAAAGACAGTGCTTCTATACTAATTGCCAGGCGCTGAGACGAATGCCGCCAAGATCTAGCGTCTATGACTTACGGTTCAAGAATTAGCCTCAGAAACATTGGGAAACAGTGCTTCTATATTAATTGCCAGGCGCTGAGACGAATGCCGCCAAGATCGAGCGTCTATGACTTACGGTTCAAGAATTAGCCTCAGAAACAGTGGTTCTGAACATGCTGCCAATAGCTCGCCTGGGAAACATCCAGAGAAGTCCAAGATTGTGTTTTTTTAGACTGGCTGCCACGAGCTGAAACGAATGCAGCCAAGAGCGAGCGTCTGTGACTTACGGTTCAAAAGTTACTCACAGAAACATGGTTCTGAACTTTGCTGCCAGCCGCGAAAGCGAAAATAACCAAGATCGAGCGTCTAGGATTTACTTGTCAAAAGCTCGCCTGGGAAACATCCAGAGAAGTCAAAGACAGTGCTTCTATACTAATTGCCAGGCGCTGAGACGAATGCCGCCAAGATCTAGCGTCTATGACTTACGGTTCAAGAATTAGCCTCAGAAACAGTGGAAACAGTGCTTCTATACTAACTGCCAGGCGCTGAGACGAATGGCGCCAAGATCGAGCGTCTATGACACGGTTCAAGAATTAGCCTCAGAAACAGTGGTTCTGAACATGCTGCCAATAGCTCGCCTGGGAAACATCCAGAGAAGTCCAAGATAGTGTTTTTTAGACTGGCTGCCACGAGCTGAAAAGAATGCAGCCAAGAGCGAGCGTCTGTGACTTACGGTTCAAAAGTTATTCACAGAAACATGGTTCTGAACTTTGCTGCCAGCCGCGAAAGCGAAAATAACCAAGATCGAGCGTCTAGGATTTACTTGTCAATAGCTCGCCTGGGAAACATCTAGAGAAGTCAAAGACAGTGCTTCTATACTAATTGCCAGGCGCTGAGACGAATGCCGCCAAGATCTAGCGTCTATGACTTACGGTTCAAGAATTAGCCTCAGAAACAGTGGGAAACAGTGCTTCTATACTAATTGCCAGGCGCTGAGACGAATGCCGCCAAGATCGAGCGTCTATGACTTACGGTTCAAGAATTAGCCTCAGAAACAGTGGTTCTGAACATGCTGCCAATAGCTCGCCTGGGAAACATCCAGAGAAGTCCAAGATTGTGTTTTTTTAGACTGGCTGCCACGAGCTGAAACGAATGCAGCCAAGAGCGAGCGTCTGTGACTTACGGTTCAAAAGTTATTCACAGAAACATCGTTCTGAACTTTGCTGCCAGCCGCGAAAGCGAAAATAACCAAGATCGAGCGTCTAGGATTTACTTGTCAAAAGCTCGCCTGGGAAACATCCAGAGAAGTCAAAGACAGTGCTTCTATACTAATTGCCAGGCGCTGAGACGAATGCCGCCAAGATCTAGCGTCTATGACTTACGGTTCAAGAATTAGCCTCAGAAACAGTGGGAAACAGTGCTTCTATACTAATTGCCAGGCGCTGAGACGAATGCCGCCAAGATCGAGCGTCTATGACTTACGGTTCAAGAATTAGCCTCAGAAACAGTGGTTCTGAACATGCTGCCAATAGCTCGCCTGGGAAACATCCAGAGAAGTCCAAGATTGTGTTTTTTAGACTGGCTGCCACGAGCTGAAACGAATGCAGCCAAGAGCGAGCGTCTGTGACTTACGGTTCAAAAGTTATTCACAGAAACATCGTTCTGAACTTTGCTGCCAGCCGCGAAAGCGAAAATAACCAAGATCGAGCGTCTAGGATTTACTTGTCAAAAGCTCGCCTGGGAAACATCCAGAGAAGTCAAAGACAGTGCTTCTATACTAATTGCCAGGCGCTGAGACGAATGCCGCCAAGATCTAGCGTCTATGACTTACGGTTCAAGAATTAGCCTCAGAAACAGTGGGAAACAGTGCTTCTATACTAATTGCCAGGCGCTGAGACGAATGCCGCCAAGATCGAGCGTCTATGACTTACGGTTCAAGAATTAGCCTCAGAAACAGTGGTTCTGAACATGCTGCCAATAGCTCGCCTGGGAAACATCCAGAGAAGTCCAAGATTGTGTTTTTTAGACTGGCTGCCACGAGCTGAAACGAATGCAGCCAAGAGCTAGCGTCTGTGACTTACGGTTCAAAAGTTATTCACAGAAACATGGTTCTGAACTTTGCTGCCAGCCGCGAAAGCGAAAATAACCAAGATCGAGCGTCTAGGATTTACTTGTCAATAGCTCGCCTGGGAAACATCCAGAGAAGTTAAAGACAGTGCTTCTATACTAATTGCCAGGCGCTGAGACGAATGCCGCCAAGATCTAGCGTCTATGACTTACGGTTCAAGAATTAGCCTCAGAAACAGTGGGAAACAGTGCTTCTATACTAATTGCCAGGCGCTGAGACGAATGCCGCCAAGATCGAGCGTCTATGACTTACGGTTCAAGAATTAGCCTCAGAAACAGTGGTTCTGAACATGCTGCCAATAGCTCGCCTGGGAAACATCCAGAGAAGTCCAAGATTGTGGTTTTTAGACTGGCTGCCACGAGCTGAAACGAATGCAGCCAAGAGCTAGCGTCTGTGACTTACGGTTCAAAAGTTATTCACAGAAACATGGTTCTGAACTTTGCTGCCAGCCGCGAAAGCGAAAATAACCAAGATCGAGCGTCTAGGATTTACTTGTCAATAGCTCGCCTGGGAAACATCCAGAGAAGTCAAAGACAGTGCTTCTATACTAATTGCCAGGCGCTGAGACGAATGCCGCCAAGATCTAGCGTCTATGACTTACGGTTCAAGAATTTGCCTCAGAAACAGTGGGAAACAGTGCTTCTATACTAATTGCCAGGCGCTGAGACGAATGGCGCCAAGATCGAGCGTCTATGACACGGTTCAAGAATTAGCCTCAGAAACAGTGGTTCTGAACATGCTGCCAATAGCTCGCCTGGGAAACATCCAGAGAAGTCCAAGATAGTGTTTTTTAGACTGGCTGCCACGAGCTGAAACGAATGCAGCCAAGAGCGAGCGTCTGTGACTTACGGTTCAAGAGTTATTCACAGAAACATGGTTCTGAACTTTGCTGCCAGCCGCGAAAGCGAAAATAACCAAGATCGAGCGTCTAGGATTTACTTGTCAATTGCTCGCCTGGGAAACATCCAGAGAAGTCAAAGACAGTGCTTCTATACTAATTGCCAGGCGCTGAGACGAATGCCGCCAAGATCTAGCGTCTATGACTTACGGTTCAAGAATTAGCCTCAGAAACATTGGGAAACAGTGCTTCTATACTAATTGCCAGGCGCTGAGACGAATGCCGCCAAGATCGAGCGTCTATGACTTACGGTTCAAGAATTAGCCTCAGAAACAGTGGTTCTGAACATGCTGCCAATAGCTCGCCTGGGAAACATCCAGAGAAGTCCAAGATTGTGTTTTTTTAGACTGGCTGCCACGAGCTGAAACGAATGCAGCCAAGAGCGAGCGTCTGTGACTTACGGTTCAAAAGTTATTCACAGAAACATCGTTCTGAACTTTGCTGCCAGCCGCGAAAGCGAAAATAACCAAGATCGAGCGTCTAGGATTTACTTGTCAAAAGCTCGCCTGGGAAACATCCAGAGAAGTCAAAGACAGTGCTTCTATACTAATTGCCAGGCGCTGAGACGAATGCCGCCAAGATCTAGCGTCTATGACTTACGGTTCAAGAATTAGCCTCAGAAACAGTGGGAAACAGTGCTTCTATACTAATTGCCAGGCGCTGAGACGAATGCCGCCAAGATCGAGCGTCTATGACTTACGGTTCAAGAATTAGCCTCAGAAACAGTGGTTCTGAACATGCTGCCAATAGCTCGCCTGGGAAACATCCAGAGAAGTCCAAGATTGTGTTTTTTTAGACTGGCTGCCACGAGCTGAAACGAATGCAGCCAAGAGCGAGCGTCTGTGACTTACGGTTCAAAAGTTATTCACAGAAACATCGTTCTGAACTTTGCTGCCAGCCGCGAAAGCGAAAATAACCAAGATCGAGCGTCTAGGATTTACTTGTCAAAAGCTCGCCTGGGAAACATCCAGAGAAGTCAAAGACAGTGCTTCTATACTAATTGCCAGGCGCTGAGACGAATGCCGCCAAGATCTAGCGTCTATGACTTACGGTTCAAGAATTAGCCTCAGAAACAGTGGGAAACAGTGCTTCTATACTAATTGCCAGGCGCTGAGACGAATGCCGCCAAGATCGAGCGTCTATGACTTACGGTTCAAGAATTAGCCTCAGAAACAGTGGTTCTGAACATGCTGCCAATAGCTCGCCTGGGAAACATCCAGAGAAGTCCAAGATTGTGTTTTTTAGACTGGCTGCCACGAGCTGAAACGAATGCAGCCAAGAGCTAGCGTCTGTGACTTACGGTTCAAAAGTTATTCACAGAAACATGGTTCTGAACTTTGCTGCCAGCCGCGAAAGCGAAAATAACCAAGATCGAGCGTCTAGGATTTACTTGTCAATAGCTCGCCTGGGAAACATCCAGAGAAGTCAAAGACAGTGCTTCTATACTAATTGCCAGGCGCTGAGACGAATGCCGCCAAGATCTAGCGTCTATGACTTACGGTTCAAGAATTTGCCTCAGAAACAGTGGGAAACAGTGCTTCTATACTAACTGCCAGGCGCTGAGACGAATGGCGCCAAGATCGAGCGTCTATGACACGGTTCAAGAATTAGCCTCAGAAACAGTGGTTCTGAACATGCTGCCAATAGCTCGCCTGGGAAACATCCAGAGAAGTCCAAGATAGTGTTTTTTAGACTGGCTGCCACGAGCTGAAAAGAATGCAGCCAAGAGCGAGCGTCTGTGACTTACGGTTCAAAAGTTATTCACAGAAACATGGTTCTGAACTTTGCTGCCAGCCGCGAAAGCGAAAATAACCAAGATCGAGCGTCTAGGATTTACTTGTCAATAGCTCGCCTGGGAAACATCCAGAGAAGTCAAAGACAGTGCTTCTATACTAATTGCCAGGCGCTGAGACGAATGCCGCCAAGATCTAGCGTCTATGACTTACGGTTCAAGAATTAGCCTCAGAAACAGTGGGAAACAGTGCTTCTATACTAATTGCCAGGCGCTGAGACGAATGCCGCCAAGATCGAGCGTCTATGACTTACGGTTCAAGAATTAGCCTCAGAAACAGTGGTTCTGAACATGCTGCCAATAGCTCGCCTGGGAAACATCCAGAGAAGTCCAAGATTGTGTTTTTTTAGACTGGCTGCCACGAGCTGAAACGAATGCAGCCAAGAGCGAGCGTCTGTGACTTACGGTTCAAAAGTTATTCACAGAAACATCGTTCTGAACTTTGCTGCCAGCCGCGAAAGCGAAAATAACCAAGATCGAGCGTCTAGGATTTACTTGTCAAAAGCTCGCCTGGGAAACATCCAGAGAAGTCAAAGACAGTGCTTCTATACTAATTGCCAGGCGCTGAGACGAATGCCGCCAAGATCTAGCGTCTATGACTTACGGTTCAAGAATTAGCCTCAGAAACAGTGGGAAACAGTGCTTCTATACTAATTGCCAGGCGCTGAGACGAATGCCGCCAAGATCGAGCGTCTATGACTTACGGTTCAAGAATTAGCCTCAGAAACAGTGGTTCTGAACATGCTGCCAATAGCTCGCCTGGGAAACATCCAGAGAAGTCCAAGATTGTGTTTTTTAGACTGGCTGCCACGAGCTGAAACGAATGCAGCCAAGAGCTAGCGTCTGTGACTTACGGTTCAAAAGTTATTCACAGAAACATGGTTCTGAACTTTGCTGCCAGCCGCGAAAGCGAAAATAACCAAGATCGAGCGTCTAGGATTTACTTGTCAATAGCTCGCCTGGGAAACATCCAGAGAAGTTAAAGACAGTGCTTCTATACTAATTGCCAGGCGCTGAGACGAATGCCGCCAAGATCTAGCGTCTATGACTTACGGTTCAAGAATTAGCCTCAGAAACAGTGGGAAACAGTGCTTCTATACTAATTGCCAGGCGCTGAGACGAATGCCGCCAAGATCGAGCGTCTATGACTTACGGTTCAAGAATTAGCCTCAGAAACAGTGGTTCTGAACATGCTGCCAATAGCTCGCCTGGGAAACATCCAGAGAAGTCCAAGATTGTGGTTTTTAGACTGGCTGCCACGAGCTGAAACGAATGCAGCCAAGAGCTAGCGTCTGTGACTTACGGTTCAAAAGTTATTCACAGAAACATGGTTCTGAACTTTGCTGCCAGCCGCGAAAGCGAAAATAACCAAGATCGAGCGTCTAGGATTTACTTGTCAATAGCTCGCCTGGGAAACATCCAGAGAAGTCAAAGACAGTGCTTCTATACTAATTGCCAGGCGCTGAGACGAATGCCGCCAAGATCTAGCGTCTATGACTTACGGTTCAAGAATTTGCCTCAGAAACAGTGGGAAACAGTGCTTCTATACTAATTGCCAGGCGCTGAGACGAATGGCGCCAAGATCGAGCGTCTATGACACGGTTCAAGAATTAGCCTCAGAAACAGTGGTTCTGAACATGCTGCCAATAGCTCGCCTGGGAAACATCCAGAGAAGTCCAAGATAGTGTTTTTTAGACTGGCTGCCACGAGCTGAAACGAATGCAGCCAAGAGCGAGCGTCTGTGACTTACGGTTCAAGAGTTATTCACAGAAACATGGTTCTGAACTTTGCTGCCAGCCGCGAAAGCGAAAATAACCAAGATCGAGCGTCTAGGATTTACTTGTCAATAGCTCGCCTGGGAAACATCCAGAGAAGTTAAAGACAGTGCTTCTATACTAATTGCCAGGCGCTGAGACGAATGCCGCCAAGATCTAGCGTCTATGACTTACGGTTCAAGAATTAGCCTCAGAAACAGTGGGAAACAGTGCTTCTATACTAATTGCCAGGCGCTGAGACGAATGCCGCCAAGATCGAGCGTCTATGACTTACGGTTCAAGAATTAGCCTCAGAAACAGTGGTTCTGAACATGCTGCCAATAGCTCGCCTGGGAAACATCCAGAGAAGTCCAAGATTGTGGTTTTTAGACTGGCTGCCACGAGCTGAAACGAATGCAGCCAAGAGCTAGCGTCTGTGACTTACGGTTCAAAAGTTATTCACAGAAACATGGTTCTGAACTTTGCTGCCAGCCGCGAAAGCGAAAATAACCAAGATCGAGCGTCTAGGATTTACTTGTCAATAGCTCGCCTGGGAAACATCCAGAGAAGTCAAAGACAGTGCTTCTATACTAATTGCCAGGCGCTGAGACGAATGCCGCCAAGATCTAGCGTCTATGACTTACGGTTCAAGAATTTGCCTCAGAAACAGTGGGAAACAGTGCTTCTATACTAATTGCCAGGCGCTGAGACGAATGGCGCCAAGATCGAGCGTCTATGACACGGTTCAAGAATTAGCCTCAGAAACAGTGGTTCTGAACATGCTGCCAATAGCTCGCCTGGGAAACATCCAGAGAAGTCCAAGATAGTGTTTTTTAGACTGGCTGCCACGAGCTGAAACGAATGCAGCCAAGAGCGAGCGTCTGTGACTTACGGTTCAAGAGTTATTCACAGAAACATGGTTCTGAACTTTGCTGCCAGCCGCGAAAGCGAAAATAACCAAGATCGAGCGTCTAGGATTTACTTGTCAATTGCTCGCCTGGGAAACATCCAGAGAAGTCAAAGACAGTGCTTCTATACTAATTGCCAGGCGCTGAGACGAATGCCGCCAAGATCTAGCGTCTATGACTTACGGTTCAAGAATTAGCCTCAGAAACATTGGGAAACAGTGCTTCTATACTAATTGCCAGGCGCTGAGACGAATGCCGCCAAGATCGAGCGTCTATGACTTACGGTTCAAGAATTAGCCTCAGAAACAGTGGTTCTGAACATGCTGCCAATAGCTCGCCTGGGAAACATCCAGAGAAGTCCAAGATTGTGTTTTTTTAGACTGGCTGCCACGAGCTGAAACGAATGCAGCCAAGAGCGAGCGTCTGTGACTTACGGTTCAAAAGTTATTCACAGAAACATCGTTCTGAACTTTGCTGCCAGCCGCGAAAGCGAAAATAACCAAGATCGAGCGTCTAGGATTTACTTGTCAAAAGCTCGCCTGGGAAACATCCAGAGAAGTCAAAGACAGTGCTTCTATACTAATTGCCAGGCGCTGAGACGAATGCCGCCAAGATCTAGCGTCTATGACTTACGGTTCAAGAATTAGCCTCAGAAACAGTGGGAAACAGTGCTTCTATACTAATTGCCAGGCGCTGAGACGAATGCCGCCAAGATCGAGCGTCTATGACTTACGGTTCAAGAATTAGCCTCAGAAACAGTGGTTCTGAACATGCTGCCAATAGCTCGCCTGGGAAACATCCAGAGAAGTCCAAGATTGTGTTTTTTAGACTGGCTGCCACGAGCTGAAACGAATGCAGCCAAGAGCGAGCGTCTGTGACTTACGGTTCAAGAGTTATTCACAGAAACATGGTTCTGAACTTTGCTGCCAGCCGCGAAAGCGAAAATAACCAAGATCGAGCGTCTAGGATTTACTTGTCAATTGCTCGCCTGGGAAACATCCAGAGAAGTCAAAGACAGTGCTTCTATACTAATTGCCAGGCGCTGAGACGAATGCCGCCAAGATCTAGCGTCTATGACTTACGGTTCAAGAATTAGCCTCAGAAACATTGGGAAACAGTGCTTCTATACTAATTGCCAGGCGCTGAGACGAATGCCGCCAAGATCGAGCGTCTATGACTTACGGTTCAAGAATTTGCCTCAGAAACAGTGGGAAACAGTGCTTCTATACTAACTGCCAGGCGCTGAGACGAATGGCGCCAAGATCGAGCGTCTATGACACGGTTCAAGAATTAGCCTCAGAAACAGTGGTTCTGAACATGCTGCCAATAGCTCGCCTGGGAAACATCCAGAGAAGTCCAAGATAGTGTTTTTTTAGACTGGCTGCCACGAGCTGAAAAGAATGCAGCCAAGAGCGAGCGTCTGTGACTTACGGTTCAAAAGTTATTCACAGAAACATGGTTCTGAACTTTGCTGCCAGCCGCGAAAGCGAAAATAACCAAGATCGAGCGTCTAGGATTTACTTGTCAATAGCTCGCCTGGGAAACATCCAGAGAAGTCAAAGACAGTGCTTCTATACTAATTGCCAGGCGCTGAGACGAATGCCGCCAAGATCTAGCGTCTATGACTTACGGTTCAAGAATTAGCCTCAGAAACAGTGGGAAACAGTGCTTCTATACTAATTGCCAGGCGCTGAGACGAATGCCGCCAAGATCGAGCGTCTATGACTTACGGTTCAAGAATTAGCCTCAGAAACAGTGGTTCTGAACATGCTGCCAATAGCTCGCCTGGGAAACATCCAGAGAAGTCCAAGATTGTGTTTTTTTAGACTGGCTGCCACGAGCTGAAACGAATGCAGCCAAGAGCGAGCGTCTGTGACTTACGGTTCAAAAGTTATTCACAGAAACATCGTTCTGAACTTTGCTGCCAGCCGCGAAAGCGAAAATAACCAAGATCGAGCGTCTAGGATTTACTTGTCAAAAGCTCGCCTGGGAAACATCCAGAGAAGTCAAAGACAGTGCTTCTATACTAATTGCCAGGCGCTGAGACGAATGCCGCCAAGATCTAGCGTCTATGACTTACGGTTCAAGAATTAGCCTCAGAAACAGTGGGAAACAGTGCTTCTATACTAATTGCCAGGCGCTGAGACGAATGCCGCCAAGATCGAGCGTCTATGACTTACGGTTCAAGAATTAGCCTCAGAAACAGTGGTTCTGAACATGCTGCCAATAGCTCGCCTGGGAAACATCCAGAGAAGTCCAAGATTGTGTTTTTTAGACTGGCTGCCACGAGCTGAAACGAATGCAGCCAAGAGCTAGCGTCTGTGACTTACGGTTCAAAAGTTATTCACAGAAACATGGTTCTGAACTTTGCTGCCAGCCGCGAAAGCGAAAATAACCAAGATCGAGCGTCTAGGATTTACTTGTCAATAGCTCGCCCTGGGAAACATCCAGAGAAGTTAAAGACAGTGCTTCTATACTAATTGCCAGGCGCTGAGGACGAATGCCGCCAAGATCTAGCGTCTATGACTTACGGTTCAAGAATTAGCCTCAGAAACAGTGGGAAACAGTGCTTCTATACTAATTGCCAGGCGCTGAGACGAATGCCGCCAAGATCGAGCGTCTATGACTTACGGTTCAAGAATTAGCCTCAGAAACAGTGGTTCTGAACATGCTGCCAATAGCTCGCCTGGGAAACATCCAGAGAAGTCCAAGATTGTGGTTTTTAGACTGGCTGCCACGAGCTGAAACGAATGCAGCCAAGAGCTAGCGTCTGTGACTTACGGTTCAAAAGTTATTCACAGAAACATGGTTCTGAACTTTGCTGCCAGCCGCGAAAGCGAAAATAACCAAGATCGAGCGTCTAGGATTTACTTGTCAATAGCTCGCCTGGGAAACATCCAGAGAAGTCAAAGACAGTGCTTCTATACTAATTGCCAGGCGCTGAGACGAATGCCGCCAAGATCTAGCGTCTATGACTTACGGTTCAAGAATTTGCCTCAGAAACAGTGGGAAACAGTGCTTCTATACTAATTGCCAGGCGCTGAGACGAATGGCGCCAAGATCGAGCGTCTATGACACGGTTCAAGAATTAGCCTCAGAAACAGTGGTTCTGAACATGCTGCCAATAGCTCGCCTGGGAAACATCCAGAGAAGTCCAAGATAGTGTTTTTTAGACTGGCTGCCACGAGCTGAAACGAATGCAGCCAAGAGCGAGCGTCTGTGACTTACGGTTCAAGAGTTATTCACAGAAACATGGTTCTGAACTTTGCTGCCAGCCGCGAAAGCGAAAATAACCAAGATCGAGCGTCTAGGATTTACTTGTCAATAGCTCGCCTGGGAAACATCCAGAGAAGTTAAAGACAGTGCTTCTATACTAATTGCCAGGCGCTGAGACGAATGCCGCCAAGATCTAGCGTCTATGACTTACGGTTCAAGAATTAGCCTCAGAAACAGTGGGAAACAGTGCTTCTATACTAATTGCCAGGCGCTGAGACGAATGCCGCCAAGATCGAGCGTCTATGACTTACGGTTCAAGAATTAGCCTCAGAAACAGTGGTTCTGAACATGCTGCCAATAGCTCGCCTGGGAAACATCCAGAGAAGTCCAAGATTGTGGTTTTTAGACTGGCTGCCACGAGCTGAAACGAATGCAGCCAAGAGCTAGCGTCTGTGACTTACGGTTCAAAAGTTATTCACAGAAACATGGTTCTGAACTTTGCTGCCAGCCGCGAAAGCGAAAATAACCAAGATCGAGCGTCTAGGATTTACTTGTCAATAGCTCGCCTGGGAAACATCCAGAGAAGTCAAAGACAGTGCTTCTATACTAATTGCCAGGCGCTGAGACGAATGCCGCCAAGATCTAGCGTCTATGACTTACGGTTCAAGAATTTGCCTCAGAAACAGTGGGAAACAGTGCTTCTATACTAATTGCCAGGCGCTGAGACGAATGGCGCCAAGATCGAGCGTCTATGACACGGTTCAAGAATTAGCCTCAGAAACAGTGGTTCTGAACATGCTGCCAATAGCTCGCCTGGGAAACATCCAGAGAAGTCCAAGATAGTGTTTTTTAGACTGGCTGCCACGAGCTGAAACGAATGCAGCCAAGAGCGAGCGTCTGTGACTTACGGTTCAAGAGTTATTCACAGAAACATGGTTCTGAACTTTGCTGCCAGCCGCGAAAGCGAAAATAACCAAGATCGAGCGTCTAGGATTTACTTGTCAATTGCTCGCCTGGGAAACATCCAGAGAAGTCAAAGACAGTGCTTCTATACTAATTGCCAGGCGCTGAGACGAATGCCGCCAAGATCTAGCGTCTATGACTTACGGTTCAAGAATTAGCCTCAGAAACATTGGGAAACAGTGCTTCTATACTAATTGCCAGGCGCTGAGACGAATGCCGCCAAGATCGAGCGTCTATGACTTACGGTTCAAGAATTAGCCTCAGAAACAGTGGTTCTGAACATGCTGCCAATAGCTCGCCTGGGAAACATCCAGAGAAGTCCAAGATTGTGTTTTTTTAGACTGGCTGCCACGAGCTGAAACGAATGCAGCCAAGAGCGAGCGTCTGTGACTTACGGTTCAAAAGTTATTCACAGAAACATCGTTCTGAACTTTGCTGCCAGCCGCGAAAGCGAAAATAACCAAGATCGAGCGTCTAGGATTTACTTGTCAAAAGCTCGCCTGGGAAACATCCAGAGAAGTCAAAGACAGTGCTTCTATACTAATTGCCAGGCGCTGAGA
Organism: Rhinoderma darwinii; assembly: GCF_050947455.1. Lineage (NCBI taxonomy): Eukaryota > Metazoa > Chordata > Amphibia > Anura > Rhinodermatidae > Rhinoderma > Rhinoderma darwinii. The sequence continues at coordinate 23,802 of NW_027462204.1, forward strand.
CGAATGCCGCCAAGATCTAGCGTCTATGACTTACGGTTCAAGAATTAGCCTCAGAAACAGTGGGAAACAGTGCTTCTATACTAATTGCCAGGCGCTGAGACGAATGCCGCCAAGATCGAGCGTCTATGACTTACGGTTCAAGAATTAGCCTCAGAAACAGTGGTTCTGAACATGCTGCCAATAGCTCGCCTGGGAAACATCCAGAGAAGTCCAAGATTGTGTTTTTTAGACTGGCTGCCACGAGCTGAAACGAATGCAGCCAAGAGCGAGCGTCTGTGACTTACGGTTCAAGAGTTATTCACAGAAACATGGTTCTGAACTTTGCTGCCAGCCGCGAAAGCGAAAATAACCAAGATCGAGCGTCTAGGATTTACTTGTCAATTGCTCGCCTGGGAAACATCCAGAGAAGTCAAAGACAGTGCTTCTATACTAATTGCCAGGCGCTGAGACGAATGCCGCCAAGATCTAGCGTCTATGACTTACGGTTCAAGAATTAGCCTCAGAAACATTGGGAAACAGTGCTTCTATACTAATTGCCAGGCGCTGAGACGAATGCCGCCAAGATCGAGCGTCTATGACTTACGGTTCAAGAATTAGCCTCAGAAACAGTGGTTCTGAACATGCTGCCAATAGCTCGCCTGGGAAACATCCAGAGAAGTCCAAGATTGTGTTTTTTTAGACTGGCTGCCACGAGCTGAAACGAATGCAGCCAAGAGCGAGCGTCTGTGACTTACGGTTCAAAAGTTATTCACAGAAACATCGTTCTGAACTTTGCTGCCAGCCGCGAAAGCGAAAATAACCAAGATCGAGCGTCTAGGATTTACTTGTCAAAAGCTCGCCTGGGAAACATCCAGAGAAGTCAAAGACAGTGCTTCTATACTAATTGCCAGGCGCTGAGACGAATGCCGCCAAGATCTAGCGTCTATGACTTACGGTTCAAGAATTTGCCTCAGAAACAGTGGGAAACAGTGCTTCTATACTAATTGCCAGGCGCTGAGACGAATGCCGCCAAGATCTAGCGTCTATGACTTACGGTTCAAGAATTAGCCTCAGAAACAGTGGGAAACAGTGCTTCTATACTAATTGCCAGGCGCTGAGACGAATGGCGCCAAGATCGAGCGTCTATGACACGGTTCAAGAATTAGCCTCAGAAACAGTGGTTCTGAACATGCTGCCAATAGCTCGCCTGGGAAACCTCCAGAGAAGTCCAAGATTGTGTTTTTTAGACTGGCTGCCACGAGCTGAAACGAATGCAGCCAAGAGCTAGCGTCTGTGACTTACGGTTCAAAAGTTATTCACAGAAACATGGTTCTGAACTTTGCTGCCAGCCGCGAAAGCGAAAATAACCAAGATCGAGCGTCTAGGATTTACTTGTCAATAGCTCGCCTGGGAAACATCCAGAGAAGTCAAAGACAGTGCTTCTATACTAATTGCCAGGCGCTGAGACGAATGCCGCCAAGATCTAGCGTCTATGACTTACGGTTCAAGAATTAGCCTCAGAAACAGTGGGAAACAGTGCTTCTATACTAATTGCCAGGCGCTGAGACGAATGCCGCCAAGATCGAGCGTCTATGACTTACGGTTCAAGAATTAGCCTCAGAAACAGTGGTTCTGAACATGCTGCCAATAGCTCGCCTGGGAAACATCCAGAGAAGTCCAAGATTGTGTTTTTTTAGACTGGCTGCCACGAGCTGAAACGAATGCAGCCAAGAGCGAGCGTCTGTGACTTACGGTTCAAAAGTTATTCACAGAAACATCGTTCTGAACTTTGCTGCCAGCCGCGAAAGCGAAAATAACCAAGATCGAGCGTCTAGGATTTACTTGTCAAAAGCTCGCCTGGGAAACATCCAGAGAAGTCAAAGACAGTGCTTCTACACTAATTGCCAGGCGCTGAGACGAATGCCGCCAAGATCTAGCGTCTATGACTTACGGTTCAAGAATTAGCCTCAGAAACAGTGGGAAACAGTGCTTCTATACTAATTGCCAGGCGCTGAGACGAATGCCGCCAAGATCGAGCGTCTATGACTTACGGTTCAAGAATTAGCCTCAGAAACAGTGGTTCTGAACATGCTGCCAATAGCTCGCCTGGGAAACATCCAGAGAAGTCCAAGATTGTGTTTTTTAGACTGGCTGCCACGAGCTGAAACGAATGCAGCCAAGAGCTAGCGTCTGTGACTTACGGTTCAAAAGTTATTCACAGAAACATGGTTCTGAACTTTGCTGCCAGCCGCGAAAGCGAAAATAACCAAGATCGAGCGTCTAGGATTTACTTGTCAATAGCTCGCCTGGGAAACATCCAGAGAAGTCAAAGACAGTGCTTCTATACTAATTGCCAGGCGCTGAGACGAATGCCGCCAAGATCTAGCGTCTATGACTTACGGTTCAAGAATTTGCCTCAGAAACAGTGGGAAACAGTGCTTCTATACTAATTGCCAGGCGCTGAGACGAATGGCGCCAAGATCGAGCGTCTATGACACGGTTCAAGAATTAGCCTCAGAAACAGTGGTTCTGAACATGCTGCCAATAGCTCGCCTGGGAAACATCCAGAGAAGTCCAAGATAGTGTTTTTTAGACTGGCTGCCACGAGCTGAAACGAATGCAGCCAAGAGCGAGCGTCTGTGACTTACGGTTCAAGAGTTATTCACAGAAACATGGTTCTGAACTTTGCTGCCAGCCGCGAAAGCGAAAATAACCAAGATCGAGCGTCTAGGATTTACTTGTCAATTGCTCGCCTGGGAAACATCCAGAGAAGTCAAAGACAGTGCTTCTATACTAATTGCCAGGCGCTGAGACGAATGCCGCCAAGATCTAGCGTCTATGACTTACGGTTCAAGAATTAGCCTCAGAAACATTGGGAAACAGTGCTTCTATACTAATTGCCAGGCGCTGAGACGAATGCCGCCAAGATCGAGCGTCTATGACTTACGGTTCAAGAATTAGCCTCAGAAACAGTGGTTCTGAACATGCTGCCAATAGCTCGCCTGGGAAACATCCAGAGAAGTCCAAGATTGTGTTTTTTTAGACTGGCTGCCACGAGCTGAAACGAATGCAGCCAAGAGCGAGCGTCTGTGACTTACGGTTCAAAAGTTATTCACAGAAACATCGTTCTGAACTTTGCTGCCAGCCGCGAAAGCGAAAATAACCAAGATCGAGCGTCTAGGATTTACTTGTCAAAAGCTCGCCTGGGAAACATCCAGAGAAGTCAAAGACAGTGCTTCTATACTAATTGCCAGGCGCTGAGACGAATGCCGCCAAGATCTAGCGTCTATGACTTACGGTTCAAGAATTAGCCTCAGAAACAGTGGGAAACAGTGCTTCTATACAAATTGCCAGGCGCTGAGACGAATGCCGCCAAGATCGAGCGTCTATGACTTACGGTTCAAGAATTAGCCTCAGAAACAGTGGTTCTGAACATGCTGCCAATAGCTCGCCTGGGAAACATCCAGAGAAGTCCAAGATTGTGTTTTTTAGACTGGCTGCCACGAGCTGAAACGAATGCAGCCAAGAGCTAGCGTCTGTGACTTACGGTTCAAAAGTTATTCACAGAAACATGGTTCTGAACTTTGCTGCCAGCCGCGAAAGCGAAAATAACCAAGATCGAGCGTCTAGGATTTACTTGTCAATAGCTCGCCTGGGAAACATCCAGAGAAGTCAAAGACAGTGCTTCTATACTAATTGCCAGGCGCTGAGACGAATGCCGCCAAGATCTAGCGTCTATGACTTACGGTTCAAGAATTTGCCTCAGAAACAGTGGGAAACAGTGCTTCTATACTAATTGCCAGGCGCTGAGACGAATGGCGCCAAGATCGAGCGTCTATGACACGGTTCAAGAATTAGCCTCAGAAACAGTGGTTCTGAACATGCTGCCAATAGCTCGCCTGGGAAACATCCAGAGAAGTCCAAGATAGTGTTTTTTAGACTGGCTGCCACGAGCTGAAACGAATGCAGCCAAGAGCGAGCGTCTGTGACTTACGGTTCAAGAGTTATTCACAGAAACATGGTTCTGAACTTTGCTGCCAGCCGCGAAAGCGAAAATAACCAAGATCGAGCGTCTAGGATTTACTTGTCAATTGCTCGCCTGGGAAACATCCAGAGAAGTCAAAGACAGTGCTTCTATACTAATTGCCAGGCGCTGAGACGAATGCCGCCAAGATCGAGCGTCTATGACTTACGGTTCAAGAATTAGCCTCAGAAACAGTGGTTCTGAACATGCTGCCAATAGCTCGCCTGGGAAACATCCAGAGAAGTCCAAGATTGTGTTTTTTAGACTGGCTGCCACGAGCTGAAACGAATGCAGCCAAGAGCGAGCGTCTGTGACTTACGGTTCAAAAGTTATTCACAGAAACATGGTTCTGAACTTTGCTGCCAGCCGCGAAAGCGAAAATAACCAAGATCGAGCGTCTAGGATTTACTTGTCAAAAGCTCGCCTGGGAAACATCCAGAGAAGTCAAAGACAGTGCTTCTATACTAATTGCCAGGCGCTGAGACGAATGCCGCCAAGATCTAGCGTCTATGACTTACGGTTCAAGAATTAGCCTCAGAAACAGTGGGAAACAGTGCTTCTATACTAATTGCCAGGCGCTGAGACGAATGGCGCCAAGATCGAGCGTCTATGACACGGTTCAAGAATTAGCCTCAGAAACAGTGGTTCTGAACATGCTGCCAATAGCTCGCCTGGGAAACATCCAGAGAAGTCCAAGATTGTGTTTTTTAGACTGGCTGCCACGAGCTGAAACGAATGCAGCCAAGAGCTAGCGTCTGTGACTTACGGTTCAAAAGTTATTCACAGAAACATGGTTCTGAACTTTGCTGCCAGCCGCGAAAGCGAAAATAACCAAGATCGAGCGTCTAGGATTTACTTGTCAATAGCTCGCCTGGGAAACATCCAGAGAAGTCAAAGACAGTGCTTCTATACTAATTGCCAGGCGCTGAGACGAATGCCGCCAAGATCTAGCGTCTATGACTTACGGTTCAAGAATTAGCCTCAGAAACAGTGGGAAACAGTGCTTCTATACTAATTGCCAGGCGCTGAGACGAATGCCGCCAAGATCGAGCGTCTATGACTTACGGTTCAAGAATTAGCCTCAGAAACAGTGGTTCTGAACATGCTGCCAATAGCTCGCCTGGGAAACATCCAGAGAAGTCCAAGATTGTGTTTTTTTAGACTGGCTGCCACGAGCTGAAACGAATGCAGCCAAGAGCGAGCGTCTGTGACTTACGGTTCAAAAGTTATTCACAGAAACATCGTTCTGAACTTTGCTGCCAGCCGCGAAAGCGAAAATAACCAAGATCGAGCGTCTAGGATTTACTTGTCAAAAGCTCGCCTGGGAAACATCCAGAGAAGTCAAAGACAGTGCTTCTATACTAATTGCCAGGCGCTGAGACGAATGCCGCCAAGATCTAGCGTCTATGACTTACGGTTCAAGAATTAGCCTCAGAAACAGTGGGAAACAGTGCTTCTATACTAATTGCCAGGCGCTGAGACGAATGCCGCCAAGATCGAGCGTCTATGACTTACGGTTCAAGAATTAGCCTCAGAAACAGTGGTTCTGAACATGCTGCCAATAGCTCGCCTGGGAAACATCCAGAGAAGTCCAAGATTGTGTTTTTTAGACTGGCTGCCACGAGCTGAAACGAATGCAGCCAAGAGCTAGCGTCTGTGACTTACGGTTCAAAAGTTATTCACAGAAACATGGTTCTGAACTTTGCTGCCAGCCGCGAAAGCGAAAATAACCAAGATCGAGCGTCTAGGATTTACTTGTCAATAGCTCGCCTGGGAAACATCCAGAGAAGTCAAAGACAGTGCTTCTATACTAATTGCCAGGCGCTGAGACGAATGCCGCCAAGATCTAGCGTCTATGACTTACGGTTCAAGAATTTGCCTCAGAAACAGTGGGAAACAGTGCTTCTATACTAATTGCCAGGCGCTGAGACGAATGGCGCCAAGATCGAGCGTCTATGACACGGTTCAAGAATTAGCCTCAGAAACAGTGGTTCTGAACATGCTGCCAATAGCTCGCCTGGGAAACATCCAGAGAAGTCCAAGATAGTGTTTTTTAGACTGGCTGCCACGAGCTGAAACGAATGCAGCCAAGAGCGAGCGTCTGTGACTTACGGTTCAAGAGTTATTCACAGAAACATGGTTCTGAACTTTGCTGCCAGCCGCGAAAGCGAAAATAACCAAGATCGAGCGTCTAGGATTTACTTGTCAATTGCTCGCCTGGGAAACATCCAGAGAAGTCAAAGACAGTGCTTCTATACTAATTGCCAGGCGCTGAGACGAATGCCGCCAAGATCTAGCGTCTATGACTTACGGTTCAAGAATTAGCCTCAGAAACAGTGGGAAACAGTGCTTCTATACTAATTGCCAGGCGCTGAGACGAATGCCGCCAAGATCGAGCGTCTATGACTTACGGTTCAAGAATTAGCCTCAGAAACAGTGGTTCTGAACATGCTGCCAATAGCTCGCCTGGGAAACATCCAGAGAAGTCCAAGATTGTGTTTTTTAGACTGGCTGCCACGAGCTGAAACGAATGCAGCCAAGAGCGAGCGTCTGTGACTTACGGTTCAAAAGTTATTCACAGAAACATGGTTCTGAACTTTGCTGCCAGCCGCGAAAGCGAAAATAACCAAGATCGAGCGTCTAGGATTTACTTGTCAAAAGCTCGCCTGGGAAACATCCAGAGAAGTCAAAGACAGTGCTTCCATACTAATTTCCAGGCGCTGAGACGAATGCCGCCAAGATCTAGCGTCTATGACTTACGGTTCAAGAATTAGCCTCAGAAACAGTGGGAAACAGTGCTTCTATACTAATTGCCAGGCGCCGAGACGAATGGCGCCAAGATCGAGCGTCTATGACACGGTTCAAGAATTAGCCTCAGAAACAGTGGTTCTGAACATGCTGCCAATAGCTCGCCTGGGAAACATCCAGAGAAGTCCAAGATTGTGTTTTTTAGACTGGCTGCCACGAGCTGAAACGAATGCAGCCAAGAGCTAGCGTCTGTGACTTACGGTTCAAAAGTTATTCACAGAAACATGGTTCTGAACTTTGCTGCCAGCCGCGAAAGCGAAAATAACCAAGATCGAGCGTCTAGGATTTACTTGTCAATAGCTCGCCTGGGAAACATCCAGAGAAGTCAAAGACAGTGCTTCTATACTAATTGCCAGGCGCTGAGACGAATGCCGCCAAGATCTAGCGTCTATGACTTACGGTTCAAGAATTAGCCTCAGAAACAGTGGGAAACAGTGCTTCTATACTAATTGCCAGGCGCTGAGACGAATGCCGCCAAGATCGAGCGTCTATGACTTACGGTTCAAGAATTAGCCTCAGAAACAGTGGTTCTGAACATGCTGCCAATAGCTCGCCTGGGAAACATCCAGAGAAGTCCAAGATTGTGTTTTTTTAGACTGGCTGCCACGAGCTGAAACGAATGCAGCCAAGAGCGAGCGTCTGTGACTTACGGTTCAAAAGTTATTCACAGAAACATCGTTCTGAACTTTGCTGCCAGCCGCGAAAGCGAAAATAACCAAGATCGAGCGTCTAGGATTTACTTGTCAAAAGCTCGCCTGGGAAACATCCAGAGAAGTCAAAGACAGTGCTTCTATACTAATTGCCAGGCGCTGAGACGAATGCCGCCAAGATCTAGCGTCTATGACTTACGGTTCAAGAATTAGCCTCAGAAACAGTGGGAAACAGTGCTTCTATACTAATTGCCAGGCGCTGAGACGAATGCCGCCAAGATCGAGCGTCTATGACTTACGGTTCAAGAATTAGCCTCAGAAACAGTGGTTCTGAACATGCTGCCAATAGCTCGCCTGGGAAACATCCAGAGAAGTCCAAGATTGTGTTTTTTAGACTGGCTGCCACGAGCTGAAACGAATGCAGCCAAGAGCGAGCGTCTGTGACTTACGGTTCAAGAGTTATTCACAGAAACATGGTTCTGAACTTTGCTGCCAGCCGCGAAAGCGAAAATAACCAAGATCGAGCGTCTAGGATTTACTTGTCAATTGCTCGCCTGGGAAACATCCAGAGAAGTCAAAGACAGTGCTTCTATACTAATTGCCAGGCGCTGAGACGAATGCCGCCAAGATCTAGCGTCTATGACTTACGGTTCAAGAATTAGCCTCAGAAACATTGGGAAACAGTGCTTCTATATTAATTGCCAGGCGCTGAGACGAATGCCGCCAAGATCGAGCGTCTATGACTTACGGTTCAAGAATTAGCCTCAGAAACAGTGGTTCTGAACATGCTGCCAATAGCTCGCCTGGGAAACATCCAGAGAAGTCCAAGATTGTGTTTTTTAGACTGGCTGCCACGAGCTGAAACGAATGCAGCCAAGAGCGAGCGTCTGTGACTTACGGTTCAAAAGTTACTCACAGAAACATGGTTCTGAACTTTGCTGCCAGCCGCGAAAGCGAAAATAACCAAGATCGAGCGTCTAGGATTTACTTGTCAAAAGCTCGCCTGGGAAACATCCAGAGAAGTCAAAGACAGTGCTTCTATACTAATTGCCAGGCGCTGAGACGAATGCCGCCAAGATCTAGCGTCTATGACTTACGGTTCAAGAATTAGCCTCAGAAACAGTGGGAAACAGTGCTTCTATACTAACTGCCAGGCGCTGAGACGAATGGCGCCAAGATCGAGCGTCTATGACACGGTTCAAGAATTAGCCTCAGAAACAGTGGTTCTGAACATGCTGCCAATAGCTCGCCTGGGAAACATCCAGAGAAGTCCAAGATTGTGTTTTTTTAGACTGGCTGCCACGAGCTGAAACGAATGCAGCCAAGAGCGAGCGTCTGTGACTTACGGTTCAAAAGTTATTCACAGAAACATCGTTCTGAACATTGCTGCCAGCCGCGAAAGCGAAAATAACCAAGATCGAGCGTCTAGGATTTACTTGTCAAAAGCTCGCCTGGGAAACATCCAGAGAAGTCAAAGACAGTGCTTCTATACTAATTGCCAGGCGCTGAGACGAATGCCGCCAAGATCTAGCGTCTATGACTTACGGTTCAAGAATTAGCCTCAGAAACAGTGGGAAACAGTGCTTCTATACTAATTGCCAGGCGCTGAGACGAATGCCGCCAAGATCGAGCGTCTATGACTTACGGTTCAAGAATTAGCCTCAGAAACAGTGGTTCTGAACATGCTGCCAATAGCTCGCCTGGGAAACATCCAGAGAAGTCCAAGATTGTGTTTTTTAGACTGGCTGCCACGAGCTGAAACGAATGCAGCCAAGAGCTAGCGTCTGTGACTTACGGTTCAAAAGTTATTCACAGAAACATGGTTCTGAACTTTGCTGCCAGCCGCGAAAGCGAAAATAACCAAGATCGAGCGTCTAGGATTTACTTGTCAATAGCTCGCCTGGGAAACATCCAGAGAAGTCAAAGACAGTGCTTCTATACTAATTGCCAGGCGCTGAGACGAATGCCGCCAAGATCTAGCGTCTATGACTTACGGTTCAAGAATTTGCCTCAGAAACAGTGGGAAACAGTGCTTCTATACTAATTGCCAGGCGCTGAGACGAATGGCGCCAAGATCGAGCGTCTATGACACGGTTCAAGAATTAGCCTCAGAAACAGTGGTTCTGAACATGCTGCCAATAGCTCGCCTGGGAAACATCCAGAAAAGTCCAAGATAGTGTTTTTTAGACTGGCTGCCACGAGCTGAAACGAATGCAGCCAAGAGCGAGCGTCTGTGACTTACGGTTCAAGAGTTATTTCACAGAAACATGGTTCTGAACTTTGCTGCCAGCCGCGAAAGCGAAAATAACCAAGATCGAGCGTCTAGGATTTACTTGTCAATTGCTCGCCTGGGAAACATCCAGAGAAGTCAAAGACAGTGCTTCTATACTAATTGCCAGGCGCTGAGACGAATGCCGCCAAGATCTAGCGTCTATGACTTACGGTTCAAGAATTAGCCTCAGAAACATTGGGAAACAGTGCTTCTATACTAATTGCCAGGCGCTGAGACGAATGCCGCCAAGATCGAGCGTCTATGACTTACGGTTCAAGAATTAGCCTCAGAAACAGTGGTTCTGAACATGCTGCCAATAGCTCGCCTGGGAAACATCCAGAGAAGTCCAAGATTGTGTTTTTTTAGACTGGCTGCCACGAGCTGAAACGAATGCAGCCAAGAGCGAGCGTCTGTGACTTACGGTTCAAAAGTTATTCACAGAAACATCGTTCTGAACTTTGCTGCCAGCCGCGAAAGCGAAAATAACCAAGATCGAGCGTCTAGGATTTACTTGTCAAAAGCTCGCCTGGGAAACATCCAGAGAAGTCAAAGACAGTGCTTCTATACTAATTGCCAGGCGCTGAGACGAATGCCGCCAAGATCTAGCGTCTATGACTTACGGTTCAAGAATTAGCCTCAGAAACAGTGGGAAACAGTGCTTCTATACTAATTGCCAGGCGCTGAGACGAATGCCGCCAAGATCGAGCGTCTATGACTTACGGTTCAAGAATTAGCCTCAGAAACAGTGGTTCTGAACATGCTGCCAATAGCTCGCCTGGGAAACATCCAGAGAAGTCCAAGATTGTGTTTTTTAGACTGGCTGCCACGAGCTGAAACGAATGCAGCCAAGAGCTAGCGTCTGTGACTTACGGTTCAAAAGTTATTCACAGAAACATGGTTCTGAACTTTGCTGCCAGCCGCGAAAGCGAAAATAACCAAGATCGAGCGTCTAGGATTTACTTGTCAATAGCTCGCCTGGGAAACATCCAGAGAAGTCAAAGACAGTGCTTCTATACTAATTGCCAGGCGCTGAGACGAATGCCGCCAAGATCTAGCGTCTATGACTTACGGTTCAAGAATTTGCCTCAGAAACAGTGGGAAACAGTGCTTCTATACTAATTGCCAGGCGCTGAGACGAATGGCGCCAAGATCGAGCGTCTATGACTACGGTTCAAGAATTAGCCTCAGAAACAGTGGTTCTGAACATGCTGCCAATAGCTCGCCTGGGAAACATCCAGAGAAGTCCAAGATAGTGTTTTTTAGACTGGCTGCCACGAGCTGAAACGAATGCAGCCAAGAGCGAGCGTCTGTGACTTACGGTTCAAGAGTTATTCACAGAAACATGGTTCTGAACTTTGCTGCCAGCCGCGAAAGCGAAATAACCAAGATCGAGCGTCTAGGATTTACTTGTCAATAGCTCGCCTGGGAAACATCCAGAGAAGTCAAAGACAGTGCTTCTATACTAATTGCCAGGCGCTGAGACGAATGCCGCCAAGATCTAGCGTCTATGACTTACGGTTCAAGAATTAGCCTCAGAAACAGTGGGAAACAGTGCTTCTATACTAATTGCCAGGCGCTGAGACGAATGCCGCCAAGATCGAGCGTCTATGACTTACGGTTCAAGAATTAGCCTCAGAAACAGTGGTTCTGAACATGCTGCCAATAGCTCGCCTGGGAAACATCCAGAGAAGTCCAAGATTGTGTTTTTTTAGACTGGCTGCCACGAGCTGAAACGAATGCAGCCAAGAGCGAGCGTCTGTGACTTACGGTTCAAAAGTTATTCACAGAAACATCGTTCTGAACTTTGCTGCCAGCCGCGAAAGCGAAAATAACCAAGATCGAGCGTCTAGGATTTACTTGTCAAAAGCTCGCCTGGGAAACATCCAGAGAAGTCAAAGACAGTGCTTCTATACTAATTGCCAGGCGCTGAGACGAATGCCGCCAAGATCTAGCGTCTATGACTTACGGTTCAAGAATTAGCCTCAGAAACAGTGGGAAACAGTGCTTCTATACTAATTGCCAGGCGCTGAGACGAATGCCGCCAAGATCGAGCGTCTATGACTTACGGTTCAAGAATTAGCCTCAGAAACAGTGGTTCTGAACATGCTGCCAATAGCTCGCCTGGGAAACATCCAGAGAAGTCCAAGATTGTGTTTTTTAGACTGGCTGCCACGAGCTGAAACGAATGCAGCCAAGAGCTAGCGTCTGTGACTTACGGTTCAAAAGTTATTCACAGAAACATGGTTCTGAACTTTGCTGCCAGCCGCGAATGCGAAAATAACCAAGATCGAGCGTCTAGGATTTACTTGTCAATAGCTCGCCTGGGAAACATCCAGAGAAGTCAAAGACAGTGCTTCTATACTAATTGCCAGGCGCTGAGACGAATGCCGCCAAGATCTAGCGTCTATGACTTACGGTTCAAGAATTAGCCTCAGAACACAGTGGGAAACAGTGCTTCTATACTAATTACCAGGCGCTGAGACGAATGCCGCCAAGATCGAGCGTCTATGACTTACGGTTCAAGAATTAGCCTCAGAAACAGTGGTTCTGAACATGCTGCCAATAGCTCGCCTGGGAAACATCCAGAGAAGTCCAAGATTGTGTTTTTTAGACTGGCTGCCACGAGCTGAAACGAATGCAGCCAAGAGCTAGCGTCTGTGACTTACGGTTCAAAAGTTATTCACAGAAACATGGTTCTGAACTTTGCTGCCAGCCGCGAAAGCGAAAATAACCAAGATCGAGCGTCTAGGATTTACTTGTCAATAGCTCGCCTGGGAAACATCCAGAGAAGTCAAAGACAGTGCTTCTATACTAATTGCCAGGCGCTGAGACGAATGCCGCCAAGATCTAGCGTCTATGACTTACAGTTCAAGAATTTGCCTCAGAAACAGTGGGAAACAGTGCTTCTATACTAATTGCCAGGCGCTGAGACGAATGGCGCCAAGATCGAGCGTCTATGACACGGTTCAAGAATTAGCCTCAGAAACAGTGGTTCTGAACATGCTGCCAATAGCTCGCCTGGGAAACATCCAGAGAAGTCCAAGATAGTGTTTTTTAGACTGGCTGCCACGAGCTGAAAAGAATGCAGCCAAGAGCGAGCGTCTGTGACTTACGGTTCAAAAGTTATTCACAGAAACATGGTTCTGAACTTTGCTGCCAGCCGCGAAAGCGAAAATAACCAAGATCGAGCGTCTAGGATTTACTTGTCAATAGCTCGCCTGGGAAACATCCAGAGAAGTCAAAGACAGTGCTTCTATACTAATTGCCAGGCGCTGAGACGAATGCCGCCAAGATCTAGCGTCTATGACTTACGGTTCAAGAATTAGCCTCAGAAACAGTGGGAAACAGTGCTTCTATACTAATTGCCAGGCGCTGAGACGAATGCCGCCAAGATCGAGCGTCTATGACTTACGGTTAAAGAATTAGCCTCAGAAACAGTGGTTCTGAACATGCTGCCAATAGCTCGCCTGGGAAACATCCAGAGAAGTCCAAGATTGTGTTTTTTAGACTGGCTGCCACGAGCTGAAACGAATGCAACCAAGAGCTAGCGTCTGTGACTTACGGTTCAAAAGTTATTCACAGAAACATGGTTCTGAACTTTTCTGCCAGCCGCGAAAGCGAAAGTAACCAAGATCGAGCGTCTAGGATTTACTTGTCAATAGCTCGCCTGGGAAACATCCAGAGAAGTCAAAGACAGTGCTTCTATACTAATTGCCAGGCGCTGAGACGAATGCCGCCAAGATCTAGCGTCTATGACTTACGGTTCAAGAATTAGCCTCAGAAACAGTGGGAAACAGTGCTTCTATACTAATTGCCAGGCGCTGAGACGAATGCCGCCAAGATCGAGCGTCTATGACTTACGGTTCAAGAATTAGCCTCAGAAACAGTGGTTCTGAACATGCTGCCAATAGCTCGCCTGGGAAACATCCAGAGAAGTCCAAGATTGTGTTTTTTAGACTGGCTGCCACGAGCTGAAACGAATGCAGCCAAGAGCGAGCGTCTGTGACTTACGGTTCAAAAGTTATTCACAGAAACATCGTTCTGAACTTTGCTGCCAGCCGCGAAAGCGAAAATAACCAAGATCGAGCGTCTAGGATTTACTTGTCAAAAGCTCGCCTGGGAAACATCCAGAGAAGTCAAAGACAGTGCTTCTATACTAATTGCCAGGCGCTGAGACGAATGCCGCCAAGATCTAGCGTCTATGACTTACGGTTCAAGAATTAGCCTCAGAAACAGTGGGAAACAGTGCTTCTATACTAATTGCCAGGCGCTGAGACGAATGCCGCCAAGATCGAGCGTCTATGACTTACGGTTCAAGAATTAGCCTCAGAAACAGTGGTTCTGAACATGCTGCCAATAGCTCGCCTGGGAAACATCCAGAGAAGTCCAAGATTGTGTTTTTTTAGACTGGCTGCCACGAGCTGAAACGAATGCAGCCAAGAGCGAGCGTCTGTGACTTACGGTTCAAAAGTTATTCACAGAAACATCGTTCTGAACTTTGCTGCCAGCCGCGAAAGCGAAAATAACCAAGATCGAGCGTCTAGGATTTACTTGTCAAAAGCTCGCCTGGGAAACATCCAGAGAAGTCAAAGACAGTGCTTCTATACTAATTGCCAGGCGCTGAGACGAATGCCGCCAAGATCTAGCGTCTATGACTTACGGTTCAAGAATTAGCCTCAGAAACAGTGGGAAACAGTGCTTCTATACTAATTGCCAGGCGCTGAGACGAATGCCGCCAAGATCGAGCGTCTATGACTTACGGTTCAAGAATTAGCCTCAGAAACAGTGGTTCTGAACATGCTGCCAATAGCTCGCCTGGGAAACATCCAGAGAAGTCCAAGATTGTGTTTTTAGACTGGCTGCCACGAGCTGAAACGAATGCAGCCAAGAGCTAGCGTCTGTGACTTACGGTTCAAAAGTTATTCACAGAAACATGGTTCTGAACTTTGCTGCCAGCCGCGAAAGCGAAAATAACCAAGATCGAGCGTCTAGGATTTACTTGTCAATAGCTCGCCTGGGAAACATCCAGAGAAGTTAAAGACAGTGCTTCTATACTAATTGCCAGGCGCTGAGACGAATGCCGCCAAGATCTAGCGTCTATGACTTACGGTTCAAGAATTAGCCTCAGAAACAGTGGGAAACAGTGCTTCTATACTAATTGCCAGGCGCTGAGACGAATGCCGCCAAGATCGAGCGTCTATGACTTACGGTTCAAGAATTAGCCTCAGAAACAGTGGTTCTGAACATGCTGCCAATAGCTCGCCTGGGAAACATCCAGAGAAGTCCAAGATAGTGTTTTTTAGACTGGCTGCCACGAGCTGAAACGAATGCAGCCAAGAGCGAGCGTCTGTGACTTACGGTTCAAAAGTTATTCACAGAAACATCGTTCTGAACATTGCTGCCAGCCGCGAAAGCGAAAAT